>NC_142064.1:3065000-3252500 GCF_059756535.1 Pantherophis guttatus
GAATGCAGGACAAGAAGCAGTGGGTGGAAACTAATCAAGGAGAGAAGCAACCTGAAATTAAGGAGAAACTTCTTAACATGGAGAACAATTAACCAGGCGAACAGCTTGCCAACAGAAGTTGTGGATGCTTCATCACTGGAAGTTTTTAAGAAGAGACTGGAAGGCCACTTGTCTGAAACGGTATAGGTTCTCCTGCTTGAGCAGGGGGCTGGACTAGAAGACCTCCAAGGTCCCTTCCAGCTCTGTTCTGATTCTAAAACAGGGGTCCCCAAACTTGCTGACTTTAAGACGTGGGGACTTCAACTCCCAGAATTCCCCAGCCACCCATGCTGGCTGGGGAATTCTGGGAGTTGAAGTCCATATGTCTTAAAGTCGCCCAGGTTGGAGACCCCTGTTCTAAAACTTCAGAGCATCTATCTGGGCTTCAGTCAAGGAAGAACAGTGTTAGCAATCTAATCTGCCTCCTTCCAAGGAAGAGCCACAGCTTAACTGTGCATTATCCCGAAATGTCTTCCTTGGAGTAGATGAAGGTAATTCTAACTTCACCTGTCGAAGGGGTCAACGAGCATCCTTCACCGTCATTACCTGGATTAATGCCCGATTGCAATCATGGCAACCGCCGTGTGGCCGTTCTTGACTCTATTTTGCCAACAGCTCTCTGAGCAATTTGGCATCTCCTTCTTGGAGAGAGATTTATATTGCTCATATCACCCTGGCTCATTCTCCTGTGACTCACAACCCCATCGAGCCGCGATGAAAAAGCTATAAATATAATGAGTAACAATGAATTAGCCCTAAGACTATCTTTGAGTGCAAACTGAGCTATTTGGAAATCGCAGGGGTGAACCAAAAGAAGGAAGCTTGACCCAGAAGAATCAGGTTGACCTGTCCATCAGGACAAGGCACGGTGAGGACCTCTCCGTGGGGTTCCTGGTCATTCCCAGCCTTTGATCCAGACTCTAGAGTTGTTTCTCAGCACAGACCAAGTTCTCTTGTCAAACTCAGGTGAGGGAGTTTACTGAAGACTCTTTAGAATGGGGTCCTTCATGCTCCCTGAGCTTTTCTTGCGAACATTTCATGGCCCAACCAGGTAACATCATCAGTGCTAGAAGGGAGGCTGGTTAATGGAGGGGAGAAGGAGAAAGGGAGGTGGAGGAGGAGAAGGACTGGGGGGTTTTCCATATTCTTTGAGTTTGGTGGTTTTCTTGCAGACGTTTCATGACCCATCCAGGTAACATCATCAGTGCTAAGGGTGAAGGGTTTCTGAGGAGGAGCAGGAGCAGTAGGAGGAGGACTGTGGGGCCCTTGGTGCTCTCTGAGCTTAGTTGTTTTCATGCAGACATTTCATGACCCAATTAGGTAACATCATCAGTGCTAAGGGTGAAGGGTTTGTGGGTGTTCTGTCCCCGTCTCACACACGCACACCAGCAGTCGACCGAGAGTTAAAATAAACCAGCAGACAAGAATTTCCTTTGATAACAGAATTGGCAGCAACCCAGTGGCTGCTTGCCAAAAGTTTTTACTTACAAAGGGAGGTTTTTCTCCTCCGTCCGAAACATCAAAGTAAGTCCACAAAAACCAAAGAATAGTCAAGTCCAGTCCAAAAATCAATCCAAGCAGAGCATATAACAAAGTTCCAGAAATGCAGAATGACTTGCTAGCTTTCAGTTTTGTTCGTCACAAGGCTTGACTGGCCACCACACCCCCTTTTATCCCCTGTGGGGTGTGGTCCAGTGACTCAGTTTAATCTCTGGCATGCCTCTTCCTCTGCTGTGCGTGTTTATCTCTGCGACACTGTCGGGGGTCCAGCCAAGACTCATCTCCATCGCTGTCCAACTGCGGCTGCTCCGAAGTGCCTGGCCCCTGGCCTATCTCTTGGCCTTTGGAGGACACCTGAGGCATTGCCAGAGAGGAGGGTCCTGGAGAGGGAGGCCTTGCCAACTCCTCTCCTTCACTTTCGGAGTCTTCTCCCTCTGATAAAACAGGCTCGGGGGGTCGGAGTCACAACAGTGGGGAGGAGGAGAAGGAGGAGGACTGTGGGTTTTTTTATGCTCTGTGAGTTTGATGGTTTTCTTGCAGACGTTTCATGACCCAACTAGGTAACGTCATCAGTGCTAGAAAGGAGTGAGGTTTTCTGTCATTATATATCATGGTTTGTCCTATCAATATTGGTGGGACTGTGGATTTCTTCTCCGTGCTTCCTTGATTAGGGTTGTCTGCTTGGTTATTTGTCTGGAGTTAATCCCTGCTTATCTGGATTTTGGCTGCTAGAGACGATGTATTATAAGGTCAAAAGAGCAGAGAGAAAACCCCACTCCCTTGCAGCACTGATGATGTTAGCTGGTTTGGTAATTTCTCAAAGCTGTTGTAACTTTGAACCGTCACTAAACGAATGCTTATAAATTGAAGACTACCTGTAGTGTCGTTCCTGAGAGGTTACGGGCGTGCAGCTCTGCCCATAGCTCACCACAGCCCAAGACTGATGCCACTGGAGCTTGAG
Organism: Pantherophis guttatus; assembly: GCF_059756535.1. Classification (NCBI taxonomy): domain Eukaryota; kingdom Metazoa; phylum Chordata; class Lepidosauria; order Squamata; family Colubridae; genus Pantherophis; species Pantherophis guttatus. Next base: position 3,067,501 of record NC_142064.1, read on the forward strand.
AAGACTCTCTCTGAAGGTGCCACCATTAAAGAGAGGATGTCCTATGCTTGTCCTTCAGAGGTCTCCTCCTATAAAGCAGAAGCTCCTGGTAGAAGGGAATTAAGCAGCTGATCTAGAGAAAAGAAGGACTAGGAGAGACATGATAACAATCTTCTAATATTTGAGGGGCTGCCACAAAAAAGAGGGGGGTCTACCTATTCTCCAAAGCACCTGAGGGCAGGACAAGAAGCAACGGATGGAAACTCATCAAGGAGAGAAGCAACCTGGAATTAAGGAGAAACTTCCTAACGGGTGAGAACAATCAACCCGTGGAACAGGAGTTGTGGGTGCTCCATTACTGGAGGTTTTTAAGAAGAAACTGGACATCCACCTGTCTGAAATGATAGAGGGTCTGTTGCTTGAGCAGGGGGTTGGACTAGAAGACCTCCAAGGTCCCTCCCAGCTCTGGTATTCTGTTTATTAAACAGTGGGACGGTTTGCCTTCAGAAGTTGTGGGTGGTTTTGTAAAATGTACAAAACCATCACTGGTGGTTTTGAAGAGGTTGGACGATGCACCTAACCTAGCCTGGCTAAGTGGCTCAGCGGCTGAGATCGGAAATTCGGCGGTTCAAAACCCTAGTATAGGTCTCCTGCGTGAGCTCAGGGTTGGACTAGATGACCTCCAAGGTGCCTTCCGACTCCGTTACTGTTGAAATGGTATAGGCCGGGTGTACAGCTTGAACAGAGGGCTGGACTAGAAGACCTCCAAGGTCCCTTCCAGCTCTATTCTCTTCGGAAATCTGCTTTCTCACCACGAAACGGGACTTGTGATGGTTTTGTACATTTTAACTGCCACCTCCTTACCAATGTTTGCCAGCTGGAGTCAGTCTCCAGGCCTCGGGGAATCGAGTATGTTTTGGCCTCGGGGCAAATAGACCTGCTACTCTTGTCTGAAACCCTGTTGTGTTTACGTGTGTTTTTGTGTGTGTGTGTTCATTTTGTCACCTCAGGCCAAATCGGCCTCAGGGCCTATGAATGAAGGGCTTTCTTGTGGGCTCTGCCAATATTTCCTTCAAAACAACAGGCCCCGCGGGCAGGGAAGGTTCCAGTTACAGATTCAAAAGCGAACTTTATTTCAGTTTTGAAATATTTACTCCTCACAGACTCGCATCTCAAACCGAATTTAAAATATCGACTATATCTGTGTTTTTTAACCTTGGCAACTTGAAGATGAGGGGACGGGGACTTCAACTCCCAGAATTCCCCATTCTGCCTGGCTGGGGAATTCTGGGAGTTGAAGTCCACCCCCCCCCCATCTTCAAGTTGCCACAGTTGAGAAACACTGAACTATATGATTGAACTGTTTTGTTGGTGTATCACACTTATATCTTAATCACAATTGAAGCAAATCCTTGGTAGTTGACAGAAGGTAGAGAAAATTATAGCATCCATGACAGAAAATAAAACAAGGAAAATGTCAGCGTTCCAATTTATGATCTCCTCCAGCGCTGACATGAATGAGAGAGGGAGAAGCTTTGCTTTAATGCTGAGATGAACTTTTACCTAGTTTCCTGCTCCTTAGTAGATAGCGTTACCTGGGTGATAGAGGGAGGGGGGAATTCCTGTGAATAGAAAGTGCTTGGGACGAAGAGATGGATCTGCACGATGGCCAATGAGACATTGGGGTTGAAGAACGGAAAGGGGGGGGGGTTTAGAAGGAGGTGCCAGTTTTGGCTGCACAAAGAGTTCAGAGATGTCGTTCTTTCTATTCTTAAATAAATAAAAGATTCATTAGAGACCTTGCGTTTGAGAATGAAGTTTATTTAAGATAGCAGCAAAACCTGACAGAAACAATTGAAGAGAATGATGATGTTACCAGAGTCCCTAGGGAGTTGGGCGGCATAGAAATATGATTAATTAAATTAAATTAAATTACCTAGTTCGGTCATGAAATGACTGCAAGAAAACAACTAAGTCAGAGACCCTCAAGGACCCCACAGCCCTCTCCTCCTCCTCCTCCTTCATGTTCTGTCCCCGTCTCACACATGCACACAAACAGACAGCCCGGGGTTAAATAAACTGGCAGACAACCAATTCTTCTGATAAGACGCTTGGCAGCAACCCAGCAACTGCTTGCCAAGAACTTTACTCATAAACAAAATACACACAGTCAAGAATTGTCCATTTCGTAAAATAAATCCAAGGCCGATAATGTTGTTTCCAAAGATGCAATGTGACTTGATAGTAGTTAGTTTTGTCCGTCACAAGGCTTGACTGGCCACCACGCTCCCTTTTATACCCTGTGGGGTGTGGTCCAGTGACTCAGCTTAATCTCTGGCACGCCTTTTCTTCTGTTGTGCGCGCTTATCTCTGCGACGCTGCCGAGGATCCAGCCAAGACTCATTTCCCTCATCACTGTCCACCTGTGGCTGCGTGGACGTGCTTGGCCCCGGCCCTATCTCCTGACCTTCGGCAGACACCGAAGGCATTGCCAGAGAGGAGGGTCCTGGAGAGGGAGGCCTTGCCAACTCCTCTCCTTCACTCTTGGAGTCCTCTCCTGCCGATGACACAGGCTCAGGTAACGGAGCCACAACACTTCACTTTGCAACCCACCCAGCCTCCAGCACTGATAATGTTAACTAGTTGGGTAATGAAACGTCTGCAAGAAAACAACCAAGCTCAGAGACCCTCAAGGACCCCACAGTCCTCCTCCTCCTCCTTCCCCCCAAGCCCCCCTCCCTTCTGGCACTGATGGTGTTACCTAGTTTGAGTCATGAAACGTCTGCAAGCAAACTTAGAAACCGCTAAGGACCCCACCGTTTAACCCCGAGCTGCAAATATTCTCTCCCATGGGTGTTTTAAAATCTTTTCATTTCTTTCTTTCTTAGTTCCTTTTTCTGGGCTATCTCTGAAGCAAGAGCAAGGCCTCTGGCGTTCTCTCTTCCCCCATGGCCGCTAGAAAGCTGAGTTTTAGCCTTTTTGTAATTTTTTTCCCCCCTATTTAATCTCCAGCAATTGGATATGTGTAATTAGTCGAGATGAGCAAATGGCAAATTTGCATTCCAGAGCTTGTTAAATGAGCACAAGGATGAATGGCTGGCATGTCCTTTAATGATCACAGGCAGTTTCTCGCTGGCTCATTCCTCTGTCGTTGTACGTTTTGAATTTCTGGTGCTCTGAGAACCGGCTGCGCCACACAACCCCAGGTTACGCAAGCACCTCTCAGGGTCCTCGGCATTCTTTTTACCGAGTCAGAGACTCATTGAGGTCATCCAATCCTACCCCTGCTCAATGCAGAAACCCCAAGTCAGGGGGTTCTAGTCCCACCTTAGGAATGCAAGCTGGTTAAGGGGCTTGGGGCCAATCACTCTGTCTCTCAGGCCAACCCTCCTTACAGGGCTGATACAAGGGTGTGTGTGTGTGTCTGTGAGAGAGACAGAGAGAGAGAGAGAGAGAGAGAGAGAGAGAGAGAGAGAGAGGGAAGGAGGGAGGGAGAGAGAGAGATGATAGGGAGATATATAGATAAATATAAAGATTATAAAGATAGATATGGAGATAGATAGAGATGGATGGAGATGATAGAGATAGATAGATAGATAGATAGATAGATAGATAGATAGATAGGTAGGTAGGTAGGTAGGTAGGTAGGTAGGTAGAAGATAGATGATAGATAGATGATAGATAGATGATAGATATTTATTTATTTTATTAAATTTCTATACCGCCCTTCTCCCGAAGGACTCAGGGCGGTGTACAGACAGAAATAAAACCATGACAATATAAAAATGAAAAAGCAATGTAAAACAATTAAATAAATTGGCTGAAAACTCTAATAAAACAAGCCATTAAAATAGTAAAATATTATTAGATAGATAGATAGATAGATAGATAGATAGATAGATAGATAGATGGATGGATGGATGGATGGATGGATGGATGGATGGATGGATGGATGGATGGACGGATAGATAGACAGACAGATTGGTTAGTAGATGGATGGATAGAAGATAGATGGATGGATGGATAGATACCTTACAAAGAACCAGCAGAGACTTAGGTAATTGCTGCCTTTTTTGGAGCCAAGCTCTGGCAAAAACAGGAGCCCCCCTCCCTTCAACTCTGCATTTGTCTCCTTTCTCAGAATCACCCGGTTTCAGCCCCTGCTTGATGATCCCTTATTGCCCCTCTCAGCCTCTCTCCGGCAGGAGGAGAAAGAAAAAAATGGGTCAGACATCCCACCCAAGGTCCACGTTACTTGCTTGTAAGGGAACCTTCCCCCTCGCTCTCTCTCTCTCTCTCTCTCTCTCCTGCCAAAGTGAATTTGCCCCAAATTAACATCCATTTTTTAAAAACAATGGAACGGGAAGGCAAGTTCGGCGGATAAAACAGGAGTTGATTGAATGAAGAAGCTGCCCAGTGGAGTATAAGTTAAGTTCTATTCTTGGTACATTCCTGGGGCTACAAGCACAAAAAGAATTAGGGCACAATTCTAATATGCTAATACTGGAGTTGCCTCTTCCCAAAAGCATCGTTTTAAGCAAGTGACGGGATCTCAGCGCACCCAGCACAAATGTCCGACTTAGAACAGTTCATTTAGTGACCATTTGAACTTACAACGGCGCTGAAAACAGCGACTCAGGACCGTGTTTCACACCAACGACCATTGCGGCCTCCCTGTGGTCAGGTGATCAAAAATCCACACACTCGGCAGCTGAGCCAGTATTTACAACGGTCGCAGTGTCCCCGGGGTCACCTGATCCCCTCTTGCGACTTTCTGGCAAGCAAAGTCGATGGGGAAGCCAGATTCACTTAACAACGGTGTGACTCACTGAACAACTGCAGTGGTTCACTTAACTGTGGCGAGAAAGGTCGTAACATGGAGCCAAATTCACTTACCAACCATCTCCCTTAGCAACAGAAATTTGAGGCTCAATTGTGGTCTTGTATAGCCAAGAAAGAATCTATCTATCTATCTATCTATCTATCTATCTATCTATCTATCTATCTATCTATCTATCTATCTATCTCTATCTATCTATCTATCTATCTATCTATCTATCTCTATCTATCTCTATCTCTATCTATCATCTATCTGTATCTATCTATATCTATCTCTATCATCTATCTATCATCTATCTCTATCTATCTATCTATCTATCTATCTATCTATCTATCTATCTATCTATCTATCTATCTGTATCTATCAACTATCTATGTATCATCTATCTCTATCTCTATCATCTATCTATATCTATCTATCTATCTATCTATCTATCTATCTATCTATCTATCTATCTGTATCTATCAACTATCTATCTATCATCTATCTCTATCTATCTATCTATCTATCTATCTATCTATCTATCTATCTATCTGTATCTATCAACTATCTATGTATCATCTATCTCTATCTCTATCATCTATCTATATCTATCTATCTATCTATCTATCTATCTATCTATCTATCTATCTATCTATCATCTACCTACGTACCTACGTACCTACGTAACTATAATCTACCTACCTACTTTCCTACCTACGTATCGAACTACAATTTCTCTCTCTTTCTCTTTACCTACCTACCTACCTACCTACCTATGTATCTACCTACCTACCTATCTACCTACAGTATCTATTTGTCTGTTGGTTGGACTGTCTGACTGTCTACTTACCTGATTATAGGGATTTCTGCTTGAGGAGGGGGTTGGACTAGAAGACCTCCAAGCTCCCTTCCACCTCTGTCATTCCGTATTCTAGTACCCTGTCTCACCTTCCCCCAAATAACTCCTGGCCACCGAAACACGGCCTGCTCCAGGTTTAGGCGTGAAATAACGCCTTGCTTAAATGGAAGAGAATCTGAATTGCGCAAGCACTAAATCTAGGTTTAAGGGTGGAGAAACCATTGAGAGAGGCCTATATCAGGAGGGGGACCCTGGCTACCTCTTTTCTCTCTTTTTTTGGTGAAATGTTTTCCCATCTGCTCGCTTCTCCAAGGCGATGGGAGATGCTTTTGACTGACTAACAGCTCCTTGTTCAAAATGTTGGCAAGGCTTCAGGTCAGAGATGGGGAAAGGGACTTGGCCCCCTCCAAGGATGCCATCAGCCGCACCATAGAAACACAGGAAAACAACCACAGGAAAAGACCCAGCTGTCCTGTCCATCTGCCCTTTCAATTTGTTTTCTTTGCTTTTTAGTTTGCAGGTAAGGTCCTCAACTTATGACCCCAATGGAGCCCAAAATTTCGGTTGCTGAGCAAAACAGTTGACCGTTAAGCGAGTTTTACAACCCGTTCTACAACCTTTCTTGCTCCCGGTTCTTAAGCGAATCAACGCAGTTGTTAGACGAATAACCTCGTTGTTAAGTGAATCTGGATTCCCCGTTGACTTTGCTTGTCAGAAGGTCGCAGAAGGGGATCAGCTGACCCCCCCCCCGGGATACTGCCACCGTCATAAATATGAGCCAGTGGCCGAGCGTCTGAATTTTGATCAAGTGACCACGGGGATGTTGCAACGGTCGTAAGTGTGAAAAAAGTCACTTTTCCCAGCGCCATTGTAACTTCGAATGGTCACTAAATGAACTGTTGTAACTCAAGGACTACCTGTATTCTATTCAATCCATAAACGAACTATTCTGTTGTCATTCAGGACAATCCAAAGTTGGGGAAAAGGACAGCAATGGATGCCTTAAGCTTAATTAACCCAGTTTTCCCTCTTTTAACCAATTTCCAAAAGCTCTAATCCAGAGTAAGGCATTCCCGGGCATCCCTTTTGCCCTTCCCGGATCCCAAATTGGTGTCCGATGGGAATCATGAAAAGACATTGTTGACTCAGGCATCTTAACCTGATTAAACATATATAGGCAACCAATTAAATATGAATCAATGTGTACGGCGGCAGCCAAAAAAGCCAATGCAATCCTAAACTGCATTCACAGAGGGAAACAATCAAGGTCAAGGGAGGTACTAATACTACTCTATAAAGCCTTAGGAAGACCACGCCTAGAGTCCTGCTTCCAAGTTTGGTCACCACACTATAAAAAAAGATGTTGAGACTCTAGAAAAAGTGCAGAGAAGAGCAACCAGGATGATTAGGAGACTGGAGACTAAAACATATGAAGAACGGTTGCAGGAACTGGGCATGGCTGGTCTAGTGAAGAGAAGGACCAGGGGAGACATGATAGCAGTCTTACAATATTTGAGGGGCTGCCACCGAGAGGAGGAAGGGGGTCAAGCTATTTCCCAAAGCACCCAAAGGCCAGACAAGGAATAATGGATGGAAGCTGATCAAGGGGAGATTCAACTTGGAAATAAGGAGAAATTTTCTGACAGTGAGAAACAATCAACCGATGGAACAGAAGTTGCCTTCAAGAAGTTGTGGGAGCTTCATCACTGGAGGCTTTCAAGAAGAGACTGGGCTGCCCTCTGTCAGAAATAGTGTAGGGTCTCCTGCTTGGGCGGGGGGTTGGACTAGATGACCTCCAAGGTCCCTTCCAACTCTGTTAATCTGTTAAGCAGCAGCAAGGCCCCAACCAGATGGCGGGGATTTGTGCGAGATAAGTCCATTAATAGGGTTTGCTAAGCCTGCCCTAGAGCTAAACTGGATATGAAGCTACTACAGAGAGGAGGCAACGGAGGAGAAGGATGATCCCTTTACACCTTCTGTTGATTGCAGAAATGAGTTAATGCAGAAATTAACGCCGCTCAGCCTGGCGCAGAAGAAGATTATGGTCGCTTTTCCACAGGTGAAGCGCTGCTCGCTTTGCTTCCGGGGCCTGTAGCCGGCGGGACACTCACAGCCCCGATTCAGATGCAGGCTGCCAAGTCTGACTCTTCGATCACCTCCGATGAGCCCGATCGTATTTACCTGGCACCTTGCGCGTACACCGTACAGGTAGTCCTCGATTTACGACCGTCCCTTTAGCGACCATTTCCAAATGGACACGTCAGAAGAGGGGACCTCACTCTTCCTTGTTAAAGCAAGGATCAGCAACGCAGCAGCCAAGTCTTTTATAAATGTTGTTGAATTTTGTCCTAATATAAAATAGAAACGAAGGAGTGGTGCGGTGGCCTAGAGGTGGAGATCTCCCCTCATAATCTGGAGGCTGGGAGTTCGATCCTAGGTAGAGGCAGATATTTCTCTCTCTGGGCACAATGGGAATGTATCTGCTGAACAAAACTCCACACTGGCGACAAGAAGGGCATCCGGCCAGTAAACCCTCAGCTCCATTCAGTTGCCCAGACTCCACCCCGCAAGGGATTATGGGGTTGTTAAAAGAGGAGGAGGATAAAATATAAATGAAGCTAAAGATAATAACTAGAGAAGGGAAAAGACGGAGGAAGGAAACGTGGGGTAGAGGAGAACGGGGGAAAATACCGTTTCCCTGAAAGTAAGACATCCCCTGATAAGGCGGGACATTGCAGTAGTCCCGCCTGGACTACTGCAACGCTCTCTACATGGGGCTCCCCTTGAGGAGCACCCGGAGGCTCCAGCTGGTCCAGAATGCGGCCGCGCGGGTGGTTATGGGAGCGGCGTGGCGTTCCCATTTGACCCCCCTCCTGCGCGAGCTGCACTGGCTCCCGGTGGTCTTCCGGGTGCGCTTCAAGGTTTTGGTTACCACCTTTAGAGCGCTCCATGGCATCGGACCGGGGTATCTACGAGACCGCCTTCTGCTACCAATAGCCTCTCACTGACCAGTACGCTCCCATAGAGAGGGGCTCCTCCGGGTGCCGTTGGCCAAACAGTGTCGACTGGCGGCCCCCAGGGGGAGAGCCTTCTCTGTGGGGGCACCTGCCCTTTGGAACAAGCTCCCCCCGGAGATACGGAGGATCCCTGATCTACGCACCTTCCATCGTGCTCTCAAAACTTCTTTATTTCAGCAGGCTGGCCTGGCCTAACTCTCCTCTTTTAAATTTTTAAATCGTTTGATTTGTTTTATAAATTGGGTGTTTTAATTTGTGTTTCGGCCAAAATATTTAATAATTTTAAGGGACTTTTAATGTTTGTATTATCTGTATTTTATCTTGGCTGTTCACCGCCCTGAGTCCTCCGGAAGTAGGGCGGTATAGAAATTTGATAAATAAATAAATAAATAAGCCCAATCGGGCTTTTGAGCGCATGCGCTAAAATACCCCCCTGAAAATACCCCCCCCCCCAAAAAAATATTTAAATGCATACCCAGCTGGTCCCTGCCATTTCCTCTGGTTAGGGTTAGGGAGACAGAGCTGGAAATCAGGTAAGACGGCAAGAGGAGTCCCATCTTGCTCCATGTGCCCCAAAATAATAAGACCTCCCCAAAAATACTGACAAGCACTTATTTTGGGGTTCAAAAAAATATAGGACAGGGTGTTATTATATATATATACAGTATAATTGCAAAAAATTAAAATCTCGGGTGTTTTCCCACGTCATTATAAATAAGTTGGTTAAAATATTTAAAATCCTGGTTAAAATCCCAGCTGAAAATCTTCTAAAAATCCTTACAGAGCACTATAGTATAATTATATATATATAATAAGTAAGTACTAGCCATTGGTGTAACAACCAACTAATCATCAGAAGCCAAAGTCAAAATTTCAATTTTTTTTCTGCCTGTTTTGAGTACAAAGTCTAGAAGCCGTCCCCAACTAGAAAAAAGAACCACATACATTCTTTTCCTTAATTAAAACAGTTAATTTTGCCCTCTCCGCCAGCTCCCTCACTTTTTCCATCCGTTCTTCCGCTGTGGGAATTGACGTATGCAATTTGCGCATAAAAAATTCTGGCTGCAATCAGCTTACGTAATAAGAAAGATCCATTTTATTTTTCAAGATCTTTATCCAGCCGTCCTAACAGGAAAACCTCTGGTTTCAGTTGTACGTTTCTTTTGAAGATCTTCTGAATTAGAGGATGAATCGGGGGCCATAGCACAAGTCAACCACATAGGATAAACAACAACAACAAAAAACCCTTCTTTATAATTATATTTCCACATGGACTGGTTGTGATTTATGGAAGGGTCATTGGGGGGGACATGAAGGTCTTGGTCTGGGAGGGGAGGGACCCTGATTCCAAGGCAATTGGTCAGTTCAACCCTGGGGAGGGGGGGGTCTTGGAGAGAGGAGGTCTCTTTGACTCTTGGGACAAAGGCAGGATGGGAATATTACACGTATAGCAGGGATTGGGGGTGGTTTCCATAATGAGAGAAAGAGACAAAGAAAAAGAGAGTGAAAAAGAGAGAGAAAACAAGAGAGAGAGAAAGAGGGGAGAAAGAATGAGAAAGAGCCAGAGATTCAGAGAGCAAAAGAATGACACAGAGAGATTGAATGAGAGAGGGAATGAGAGAGAGAATGGGAACGAATGAGAAACAGAGTAGAGAGAGAACATGGGAGAGAGATAGAGAGAATAAAAGAGAACAGGTAGAAAGAGAGAGAAATAATGAGAAGCAGAGAGAAAGAAAAAGAATGAAAGAGAAAGAATGAGAAACAGAGAGCGAGAACATGAGAGAATGAAAGAGAGAACAGGGAGAAAGATACAAAGATACAAAGATACAAAGAGAAGGAGAGAGAAGGAGAAGCAGGAGAGAGAGAATAGGAAAGAGAGCGAATAAGAAAGAGAAAGAATGAGAGAGAAAGAGAGATGGATGGATGGTCGGACGAACTGGGGAGCTCAGTTTGATCTGCCCGAGTCCAGGAGAAGCGTGTGCTGAGCAGAGAGGATCAGGGCCGGAGCTGAGTGATCAGCCCAGCGTTTTCCCAACCGCCCCTCGTTCAGCTGTTGCCAGGAGGAAAAAAAAAAAGCAAATTTTTGGATTCACAGTTTGGCAGCTCGGGGCCAGAAACCCTTTCCAATTAGCCGCCGATCATGTCCAGAGGCTGCCAGGCTCTGTCCGTGCAGAGGAAGAGATCCTCGGGAAAGGAGGAGAAGAGAGCAGTTGGGACTCGGTGTACGTGTGTGTTCTCAGCCGAGCGTCAGAAATCTGGTCCGCCCCCTTGGCTGGATAACAGCCCCCATTGGAACAATTAAGTGGCCCCAGATGTTTAATAGCTGCTCCATTAAGGCGGACGGAAGGCAGAGGCAGAATGACAGGCTGCATGTTAATGGCGTGGCCGGTTCACTCGATGCTTCATTACATCCATACATCCACCCTTAATCAATCAGAATAGAGCTGGAAGGGACCTTAGAGGTCTTCTAGTCCAACCCCCACCCAAGCAGGAGACCCTACACCATCTCTGACAAATGGCAGTCCAGTTTTTTCTTGAAAGCCTCCAGTGATGAAGCTCCCACCACTTCTGAAGGCAACTTCCATTCCACTGGTTAATTGTTCTCATTGTTAGGAAGTTTCTCCTTAATTCCAGCAGACGCGTGTTTCCCCGAAAATAAGACCCTGTCTTATATTTTTTTGAACCCTGAAATAAGCGCTTGGCCTTATTTTCGGGGAGGTCTTATTATTTTGGGCGTGGGGAGCAAGATGGGGCTTCTCTTGCCGTCTTACCAGATTTCCAGCTCTGCGTTTAAATATTTTCAGGGAGGGCTTATTAGCAGGGGATGTCTTATTTTCGGGGAAACAGGGTAATTTTACCACTGGTTCACCGCGTGCTGAAAATGTCTTCTGTGCGTGCACTTTGCTCACGTGTGCAACTTGCACACATGTGCATGGCTTAGAAAATGTGGCGAAATAGAACAGCATAGCTGCCCTGCAGATCGCCACTACCGATTTGCCCGAACCGGTGAGAACCGGCTGAATAGCACCACTGAATTCCAGGTTGTTTCTCTCCTTGATTAGTTTCCATCCGTTGCTTCTTGTCCTGCCTTCTGGTGCTTTGGAGAATAGGTTGACCCCCTCTTGTTCTTTGTGGCAGCCCCTCAAATATTGGAAGACTGCTCTCATGTCTCCCCTGGTCCTTCTTTGCACTAGATTAGAAAAACCCAGTTCCTGCAACCGTTCTTTGTATGTTTAAGTTAAAGTACCTACCAGCCACAAAAGGCTGCAGAAAAAGCCACAACGGGCCCGGATCACAGCCACTATTTTTTCTTTCTTTCTTTCTTTCTTTCTTTCTTTCTTTCTTTCTTTCTTTCTTTCTTTCTTTCTTTCTTTCTTTCTTTCTTTCTTTCTTTCTTTCTTTCTTTCTTTCTTTCTTTCTTTCCAAAAATTTACATGCCGCCCTTCTCCCTAAGGACTCAGGGCGGCGAACACAGGTTAAAACATAAATAATAAAAAGGTAACATAATTAAAACCCAGTTAAAACAACGACAATAAAATAATAAATAATAAATAATAACTACTCTTCCTCTCCTCTTGAGTAGGAGCTGGTGAGGACGTGCCATCTTTGCCAACCTGGGGAGGGGAAGGGCCAAGGGGGAGGGGAGGGGGAGAGGGTGAGCCGAAAGTCACCCGGCCTTTGATATCTGGCACATTAATTGAACAGCGTGTGCTAATCACTCTGCACAGATGCCAAGCGCTTCCCGCTGGCTGGCACATTTCTCCAATCGGCTGCATTTCCGGTTCACCCGGGCGTGTCCTGTGAGTTGCCATCTGTGGCAAAGGCGGGAGATGTTGTGAGGCAGGGGGCTGAAGCTGTGGGGGTCTGCACAGCAAAGATGTTCGTATTGTACATTTAGTGGTGGGAGAGAGTGTTTGTAACTCAGGGTTGAACTGTGGGGCGCCTGGCGCTTTCTGAGCTTGGTGGTTTTCTTGCAGATGTTTCATGACCCAAATAGGTAACCTTATCAGTGCTAGAAGGGAGTGGTGTTTATAGAGAGGAGGAGGAGGAGGACTGTGGGGTTCGTGGTGCTCTCTGGGCTTGGTTGTTTTCTTACAGGCGTTTCGTGACCCTCCTAGGTAACATCATCAATGCTAGAAGGGAGGGAGGTGTGTGGAGAGGAGGACTCAAGAATTCTTTGCTTTCCCTTGATTGCAATCAAGAGCCCGCCATAGGATGCTGACTCCTTTGCCTTGAATTTTGAGGAGGTTTTAGCATTCCATTACAGCAATGCTTGGATTCATGGAGCTCTTGGCCTCGGAGATGATTGGTTGCAGAGAAATTGGTTGCTGTTCATCTCATCTTCACAGAATAACCAGAGTTGGAAGGGACCTTAGAGGTCTTCTAGTCCAGCCCCCTGCTCAGGCAGGAGACCCTATACCCATGATGACGAACCTATTCCTTTTTTGTCTCTGCATATCCGCTCGTCACGTGGCATCAAATTATATGCTCTGGTAATCAAGAGGAGCACGTTCTCCAAATAGGCTGCCCTCGGGGGTATGTTGCGGAATTGGGGGGAAAAAAGGATGGCAAAAGGGGAGAATAACATCCCTCTCTCAGATATGGCTGAGTCCAGTTTCCAGCTTTTGAATTTTGAAAACTAACCCTTGGTATGGATTGGGAAGAAGGGAGGGAGGGAGGGAGGGAGGGAGGAAGGAAGGAAGGAAGGAAGGAAGGAAGGAAGGAAGGAAGGAAGGAAGGAGAAAGGAGGAGGGGTGATGTGTGCATGGAGAAATGCAGGAAGTAACAAATGCAACTCAGTGGAAGGAAGGCTGCTTAGTTTCCAGCAATCAATCAGAATAGAGTTGGAAGGGACCTTGGAGGTCTTCTAGTCCAACCCCCTGCCCAGGCAGGAAAACCTACACCACTTCAGACAAATGGTTATCCAACATCTTCTTAAAAACTTCCAGTGTTGGAGCAGTCACAACTTCTGGAGGCAAGTTGTTCCACTGGTTAATTGTTCTTATTGTCAGGAAATTTCTCCTTAGTTCTAAGTTGCTTCTCTCCTTGATTAGTTTCCACTCATGGCTTCTTGTTCTACACTCTTTGCTTTGGAGAATAGTTTGACTCCCTCTTCTTTGTGGCAACCCCTGAGATATTGGAAGACTGCTCTCATGTCACCCTCAGTTCCTCTTTTCTGTAGACTAGCCAAACCCAAATCCTGCAGCTGTTCTTCATACGTTTTAGTCTCCAGGCCTTTAATCATCTTAGTTGCTCCTCTTTGCACTTTTTCCAAAGTCTCAACCTCTTTTTTGTAATGTGGGGACCAAAACTGGATGCAGCATTCCAGATGTGGCCTCACTAAGGCTTTATAAAGTGGCACTAATACTTTGCATCAGGGGTCTCCAACCTTGGCAACTTTAGGGCTTGTGGACTTCAACTCCCAAAGTTTCTCAGCCAACAAAGCTGGCGCCCACAAAGACAGCCTGCCGGAAACCAGAAGAGCCACTGGCGACAGTGCGCATGCCCACAGAGATGACTCTGTGTGCCACCTCTGGCACGTGTGCCATGGGTTCACCATCACAGCCCCAGACGATTCCAGACAAATGGCTGTCTAATCTCTTTTTTAAAATCTCCAGGGATGGAGCACCCACAAGTTCTGGAGGCAACTTCTGTTCCCCTGGTTAACTGTCCTCACTGTTAGGAAGTTTCTCCTTAATTCCAGGTTGCTTCTCTCCTTGATTAGTTCCCATCCATTCGTGTGGCTGATTCGTGTGGCTGAACAAGCCCTCCTGATGTGGAGCTTCCATGGAACAGCTGCCCCACATGCTATGGCTCCTGGGGGGGGGGCAGGTAGGAATGAAAGAGGGGGAAACTGGGCTGGTGTTAACCTTTATTGTGGTTTGTGATGGTAGTGAATATCTGTAGCTCAGGTGGAGGATGAGGGTGGAGGTTGGTTCTATGAGTTTGTGGGTTGGTTTCCGACCATTTCGTTACCAGGCCAGGTAACATCTTCAGCGGAGTTTAGAGAACATGAGTGTCGATCTTCTTCTGCTTGTAAGGGCCTTGTAGATCTGGTGGTGGAGAGATCATGTCAGGTGAGGGTCTTGTGATGGGGAGGTCACATCAGGTGAGGGTCATTGGGAGTTGAAGTGCTGGTGTGGGGTGGGGGAATCGTGTGGGTTGGTTGAGGGTCGGTGCCATCTCTCGTTGGCTGTGTGGTTGATTTGGGTTCTGAGGGGCTCGAAGGCTGGTTGTCGGTCAGTGTCTCTGTGGATGGGACGGTTTGTGGAGGCTTCGATGAACTCACGAGCGTGGCGGGTGGTAGAGTGGCCGATGATTTTTGTGTTGCAACCGAACTGGTGCCGTTTGGTGTCAGTGTGAGTGGAAATCAAGGCTTTGGGATCCTGGCGTTTGACTGCCAGCCGGTGTTTGTGGATCCCGGTTTTTAATTGACGTGAGGTTTATCCCACGTAGAATCGGTTGCAATCGTTACAGTGAATTTTGTAAATTAGATTGATTCTTTCATCCTTCTGTCCTGGATAATCCCTGGCAGAGTGTGGCTGTGGTTATTGTTGTTGTTAGATGTGTGGCTGTTGTTATTTCTGGAGGTTGGAGAATTCTGGCTGTCATTTCTTGTGTCTCCTTCTTTATTGTGGTTTCACCGATTGTGTCAACTTAGCCGAATTCATCACTCGGCAGTCCTGCACAAACCGATCCATGGAGTTAGTTCCCTAACCAGATGAACCATGTTGAATCCAGTCCTGTTGTCATTGTGGTGCCTCCTCTTTATCTTCCTCCATCGATCAACACACACGCACAAACGCACACACACTGTGATGCCAACTTTGCACAATCGTCCCTCGTCGTCTTTGCAAACGGGGAACGAGACGCTGACAATTTTGTGTTTGTCTCGTTGCAGGAGAAAAAGGGCCAGGAGGTCCAGAAAGGGCCCGAAGTGGAGATCACAAAACTGGACAAACTCCTGAATTTGGTGAGAGAACCGGCACCCAAAACCAGCAAGTGAGCCACATCCAACCTGCCCCTCTTCTCCCCGGCAGGGAAGCACCGGAATCCAGGCGTGAGAACGCTTCGTCCGGGACAGCGGCCAGGGGTGGGCGGCTGTGCCAAAGGGGCCTCGGGAAAGACGTTTCCAACACAAAGAGTTTTTTTGTTCAAAGGTTTTGCATGCAGGAAAATAAAAGTGGAGATTTGACACCGTCCAGCTGCACAAATGTCCTCCTTTCCCGGAGGCCCAATTTTGCACAAAGGGCCAGTTTGCAATCCCTGTGCTTTGCCAGCCCTTCCCTCCCTCGGTTCAAGGATCTTGGCAAAATGGAGATCTGAACACTCAGATTTCTCTCTTTCTCACGCTCTCAGGTTTCGAGCGATCCCCCTCTCTCTCTTCAATGCTAAAAAAAATCTCCTTGGATTCAAATGTCAATTTGAGTCAATTCTCCATCATCCAGGTCATGGTTGTCCCAAAGGTGCTTTTTCCAAAAAGCAACTGGACTTTCCTGTTTATTTATTTTTTCCTTGAAAACGTTCGCTTCTCATCCAAGAAGCTGCTTCAGTCAGAACCGAAGAAACTTCAGCTTTTGAATTTTGAAAACTGACTCTTGGTATGGGTTGGAAGGAAGGAGGAAGGAAGGAAGGGAGGAAGGAAGGAAGGAAGGAAGGAAGGAAGGAAGGAAGGAAGGAAGAAAGAAGGAGGGAAAGAGGGAAAAGGAGGGAGGTGGGAGGAAGGAAGGAAATGGGAGGAAGAAAGGAAAGAAAGAAATGGGAGGAAGGAAGGAAGGAATGAAGAAGGAGGGAAGATGGGAAAGGGAGGTAGGAAGGAAGGAAGGGGGAAGGAGAGAAAGGGAGGGAGGTGGGAGGAAGGAAGGAAGGAAGGAAATGGGAGGAAGGAAGGGAAAGAAATGGGAGGAAGGAAGGAAGGAAGAAGGAGGGAAGATGGGAAAGGGAGGGAGGAAGGAAGAGGGAAGGAGGGAAAGGGAGGGAGGTGGGAGGAAGGAAGGAAGGAAATGGGAGGAAGGAAGGAAATGGGAGGAAGGAAGGAAGGAAAGAAAGAAATGGAAGGAAGGAAGGAAGGAAGAAAAAGGGAAGATGGGAAAGGGAGGTAGGAAGGAAGGAAGGAAGGGGGAAAGAGGGAAAGGGAGGGAGGTGGGAGGAAGGAAGGAAGAAGGAGGGAAGATGGGAAAGGGAGGTAGGAAGGAAGGAAGGGGGAAGGAGGAAGGAAGGAAGGAAAGAAAGAAATGGAAGGAAGGAAGGAAGAAAAAGGGAAGATGGGAAAGGGAGGGAGGAAGGAAGAGGAAAGGAGGGAAAGGGAGGGAGGTGGGAGGAAGGAAGGAAATGGGAGGAAGGAAGGAAATGGGAGGAAGGAAGGAAAGAAAGAAATGGGAGGAAGGAAGGAAGGAAGAAAAAGGGAAGATGGGAAAGGGAGGGAGGAAGGAAGAGGGAAGGAGGGAAAGGGAGGGAGGTGGGAGGAAGGAAGGAAATGGGAGGAAGGAAGGAAATGGGAGGAAGGAAGGAAAGAAAGAAATGGGAGGAAGGAAGGAAGGAAGAAGGAGGGAAGATGGGAAAGGGAGGGAGGAAGGAAGAGGGAAGGAGGGAAAGGGAGGGAGGTGGGAGGAAGGAAGGAAGGAAATGGGAGGAAGGAAGGAAATGGGAGGAAGGAAGGAAGGAAAGAAAGAAATGGAAGGAAGGAAGGAAGAAAAAGGGAAGATGGGAAAGGGAGGTAGGAAGGAAGGAAGGAAGGGGGAAAGAGGGAAAGGGAGGGAGGTGGGAGGAAGGAAGGAAGAAGGAGGGAAGATGGGAAAGGGAGGTAGGAAGGAAGGAAGGGGGAAGGAGGAAGGAAGGAAGGAAAGAAAGAAATGGAAGAAAGGAAGGAAGAAAAAGGGAAGATGGGAAAGGGAGGGAGGAAGGAAGAGGGAAGGAGGGAAAGGGAGGGAGGTGGGAGGAAGGAAGGAAATGGGAGGAAGGAAGGAAAGAAAGAAATGGGAGGAAGGAAGGAAGGAAGAAGGAGGGAAGATGGGAAAAGGAGGGAGGAAGGAAGGGGAAGGAGAGAAAGGGAGGGAGGTGGGAGGAAGGAAGGAAAGAAAAATGGGAGGAAGGAAGAAGGAGGGAAGACAGGAAAGGGAGGTGGGAGGAAGGAAGGGGGAAGGAGGGAAAGGGAGGGAGGTGGGAGGAAGGGAAGAAGGAAGAAGAAGAAGAAAGAAAGAAAGAAAAGAGGACAGGGCGTGGAGAAATGCAGGAAGTAAGGCATGCAGCTCAGTGGAAGGAAGGCTTCTTAGTTCCCAGCAATCAATCAGAATAGAGCTGGAAGGGACCTTGGAGGTCTTCTAGTCCAACACAGAACTTCAATCAAAACCAAAGAAGCGAAACATTTTTGAGGAAAAAAAAAAACACCCCAAGAACGTCCAGTTGCCTTTTGGAAAAAAAGCTCCTGGGGGACACCTTTGAGTGAAAGGGCTCTTTGGTGGCCATCTCCATGTTGCTCTCTTGGCCCTCACCCTGCTTTGGCCCAGGCTTCTTTCAGGGTGAATTTCCCCCTTTTTTCTGTTTAACCCAAAGCCCTTTGTGACTTCCCCCACCCCACCACACCTTATTCAAGATGTGGGCAATTTTACGACCTATGGACTACAACTCCCAGAATTCCCCAGCCAGCATGGCTGGCTGGGGAATTCTGGGAGTTGATGTCCACAGGTCATAAAATTGCAGTCGTTGCCATCAATTTTCAATGAAGCACTGGAAAACATCGATGCTGCCCTCAAAGTAAACGGTGTTCGGATCAACCATTTAAGATATGCTGATGACACAGTTCTGCTCGCCAGTAAGCATGAAGACCTTCAGCTCCTCATCCACAGCGCCTCAGAAATACCTGAAAAATACGGCTCGAAGCTTAACGGCTCAAGACCCAAGATCGTGATCTTCAGCAAACAACCCATTAATTGACCACCGATAAATTCGGAAGGAAAACCACTAGAAAAAGTTGAAAGGATCATGTCCCTCAGTTCCAATTTACATGAAAGCTGGGACACGACCCCTTGAAGTAAAGACAAGGATAGAGAAAGCTCAACCAGCATCCATCAAAATGAAAAATGTCCTCTGCAGTCATGACATCAGCCTAAGATTGAAAAATCAGGCTTGTCAGATGTTGCATCTTTTCTATCCTGCTCTACGGAGTGGAGAGTTGGCCTCCGACAGAAAGCCACTTGAAGAGACGAGAAGCATTTGAAACGTGGATTGACAGGCGGCTGTTACGTATAAGCCGGGTTGACAAAATCAGAAATGAGGAGGTGATAAGCCGCCTGGGAAATCATCAAAACCATTAAAAAAGCTAAGGTTAGAATATTTCGGACATGGGATGAGACATCTGGAAAAATACGGCATCCTTCTGTCAGCACTTCAAGCTGCATTTACTCTAGTGCTGACATAAGAAGGAGAAGCGGAGGCGTCTGGAAAGGGACGTTTGACTTTTCACCTACTTATTTTCCCTGGAGATAATATCCCCTAGGAGATGGGATGGGAGGGGGGAAATTCCTTTGAGCTGGAGCAGTAGATTAGGGGTAGAGTGACTTGGAAGATGGCCAATGAGTGCAGGGGAGTGGGGAAAGGAAAGGGAGGGTTTTGGGTCAGGAAGTCAGTGTTGGCTTCGATGGAGTCGGAGTTAGAATGTCGTGCTTAATAAATGGGAGTTTTTCTTCAAAGACTTCGTTTGAAATGCAATTTATTTGAGACGACCTCGAAACCTGACACCTTCACTTAATCCTCCAGGGGAAAATTGAAGGCAAACGAGGTCCAGGCAGAAGATGAGCATGGCTTCAAAATCTACGGGATTGGTGTGGACAAAACTCAGCAGCCCTTTTTCGTGCGGCTGTTGATAAAAATGGGATCGCCAACATGGTCACCAACGTCCCATGACGGATATGGCAGATGGAGGAGGAGAAGGAGAAGAAAGAAGGAGAAGGAGAAGAAAGAAGAAGGAGGAGGAGGAGGAGAAAGAAGAAGAAGGAGGAGGAGGAGGAGGAGGAGGAGGAAGAAGAAGAAGAAGAAGAAGAAGAAGAAGAAGAAGAAGAAGAAGAAGAAGAAGAAGAAGAAGAAGAAGAAGAAGAAGAAGAAGAAGAAGAAGAAGAAGAAGAAGAAGAAGAAGAAGAAGAAGAAGAAGAAGAAGAAGAAGAAGAAGAAGAAGAAGAAGAAGAAGAAGAAGAAGAAGAAGAAGAAGAAGAAGAAGCTTAACTCCATCTAAGCTTTGAGGGGAGTCATCCAGAGTCCTGTGGGGATGCAAGAGAGACCCCCTCCCCATTAAAGGAATCCCAGACAGCTTTCCCCATGGCTCCTCCCCATCGGCCCCCTCCCCTTCCCCAAAAGGGCTCTTGGCACAGGTGTGGCTTGTGGAGCTGAGCCCCAAAGCAAGACGGGAAAGCAGAAAGCAGAAGAGACCCCCGTAGACCCTCCCCTGCCCCAAGAGAGAGCTGGATGGGGGTTGCAACAGCCTTTACACACATAGACACCCGGTGGGCGCGCCAGCCCTTGACTTACGACCCACAAGCGAGCCCCAAATTTATGTTGCTAAGCAAGACAGTTCCTGTGTTTTGCCCCATTTTATGACTTTGCTGGCCACGTTTCTTAAGCGAATCACTGCCGTCGCTAAGTTAGTGACACGATTGCTAAGTGAATCTGGCTTCTCCATGGACTTGGCTTGTCAGAAGGTCGCAAAAGGGGATCAGGTGACCCCCCCAGGATGCTGCGCCCGTCATAAATACGAGTCAGTTGCCAAGCGGCTGAATTTTGATCATGTGATCATACAGAGGCTGCAATGGTTGTTAAGTGTGAAAAACGGTCATAAGTCTCTTTTCTCGGTGCTGTTGTAACTTTGAACGGTCACTAAACGAACTGTTGCAAGTCAAGGACTAGCTGTACACCCTTAATATGCCAAGAAGCTGCAGGTCCCTTTAAGAAAAACAAAAACACCCCCGTGTTGAAAAATCCAGATTTAATTTATTTTGGAGCCTGGATCCAAGGCAGCTTTGAATATTTTGGAATTAAGTCCTTTATTAGCCAGGAAAGTCGGTCTTGGACAAGGAGGCGTAACTTCCAATTTGCACGAGGTGGGAAAAATGGCTGCCAAGATCTCTGCCTGAGGAAGACCCCCCTCCGTCCTCCCCCGGAGGCACGACCAGGATCCGAACCCGCCACCCAGGCCCTCCAGAAGGGCCCCACTGAACACTGACAGAGCCAGCTGCTTCTAGATAAACGGAGAGCAAAACCCCCTTCCTCCTAGCCCTGATACCGTTACCTAGTTGGGTCGTGAAAGGTCTGCAAGAAAACAAATCGCGCTCCGAGCGCACCCGGGCAGCTCCTTCTCCTCCTTCCCTTTGGCCTGCTGAAGGGGTCTGTTTCTTGGAGCCCTCGGACGGCTCCCGGCCAGATGGGAGGAGGGGCAGATGACAGAAGGGACCCTCCCCCCAAGGCCTTGGAAACCCAGCCTCCCCAGCCCTTCAGCCTCCTGCCCCTCGGGCTTCTCTCCCCTCCCATCTCTTCCCAAACTGTCCCATCGTCTGCTTCGAGGTAGTTAGCCCTGGACCCCGACTCAGCCTCCCCGGCGAGGAATAAAACGTCCAAGGAAGGGGTGGGAGGTCTGGAATTAGCCCTGCCCCTCCCTCCGGGGGCAACCCAGCGAGGTTTCTTCCCCAGGGCCCACTCCTCTCCTCCCTAATGCATCTCCTGCATCCAAGTTGTCCGATCTCCCATCCTTGGACCAGTTCTGCTCTGGCTGCCTTGGGGCCTCTCTCTGGCAGCTGGGAGGAGAGCAGGAGAACCTCTCCAGGGCCTCCAGAACCACCAAAGGCCGGCAACAGAGGAAGGACTCAGAGCCGCTCCTGCACGGCGGGGCTGGCCTCTGTCCTGAGAAGACCCATGGAGGGCCACCATGGCTATGAATCCTTGAAGGCCAGCAGATCAGCTCTGGGTGGCTTTTTCACCCAGCTGGTCCTCTCCTCCGTTCCTGACTCTCATCCCCATCGCCCGCCTCCATGGCGCTGAGACCCTGCCGGTCCACCAAGCAAGGTGAAGGTGGCACCACCAAGGTTTTTTAGATTAGATTCAGAGTTGGAAGGGACCTTGTAGGTCATCTAGTCCAACCCCCCGCTCAAGCAGGAGACCCTACACCATTTCTGATAGAGGGCAGTCCAGTCTCTTCTTGAAAGCCTC
This sequence comes from Pantherophis guttatus, assembly GCF_059756535.1. NCBI lineage: Eukaryota > Metazoa > Chordata > Lepidosauria > Squamata > Colubridae > Pantherophis > Pantherophis guttatus. The sequence continues at coordinate 3,089,369 of NC_142064.1, forward strand.
CAGGGATGAAGCTCCCACAACTTTCGGAGGCAACTTCTGTTCCATGGGTTGATTGTTCTCCCTGCCAGAAAATGTCTCCTTATTTCCAGGTTGAATCTCAGTTTCCATCCATTCTTCCTTGTCTGGCCTTTAGGTCCCTTGGAGAATAGCTTGACCCCCTCCTCTCTGGGGCAGCCCCTCAGATATTGGAAGACTGCTCTCATGTCTCCCCTGGTCCTTCTCTTCACTAGACTAGCCAGGCCCAGTTCCTGCAACCGTTCATCGTATGTTTTAGTTTCCAGTCCCCTCATCATCCTGGTTGCTCTTCTCTGCACTCTTTCTAGAGTCTCCACATCTTTTTTTACAGTGTGGTGACCAAAACTAGATGCAGGACTCTAGGTGTGGTCTTACTAAGGCTTTATAGAGCGGCATTAGGACCTCCCTTGATCTTGATTGCATCCCTCTGTTAATGCAATTTAGGATTGCATTGGCTTTTTTGGCTGCCGCTGCACACGGCTGGCTCATATTTAGCTGGTTGTCCACTAAGACTCCAAGATCCCTCTCACGGTTACTGCTATTAAAAAGTCTGGTTTCACCCAGTCTATATGGGTCCTTTTGGTTTTCCTTGCCTAAGTGTAAGACTTTACTTTTCTCTCCATTGAATTTCATTTTGTTAGATAGGGCCCAGGGTTCAAGTCTGTCAAGATCCTTCTGGATCTTGAGCCTATCTTCTAGGGTGTTGGCTATTCCTGCCGGCTTGGAATCATCTGCAGATTTGGTAAATTCCCCTTCTATTCCCACAATCTTTGGCTGAGTCAAGGCTGCAGCAGGTACCTCTCTTCGTTGCCCCTCTCGTCCGACTCGGAAGGCGGACTCTGATCGGGGCAGGAGGGGGTCCGGCAGGCTTTGCAAAGGATGAGTAGCAGGGTCAGGATGAGGAAGGCAATGAGGCAGTTGAAGACGATGGCGATCACGGCCCCGGTGGAGAGGCCCATGCTGGGTCCTTCCGAGCAGGTTCGGCGTCCCCGGTGTGCTCAGAAGGTAGAGGCCTCCTTGGTGGCAGGTCCTCTTCAGAGGCCAGGATGGTTGCCAATTTATCAAGCCATCCAGAATTACAGAATAAGTGTTGGAAGGGACCCTGGAGGTCTTCTAGTCCAACCCCGTGCTCCAGCAGGAGACCTTATGCCATTCCGGAACAAATGGCTGCCCGATCCTCTTCTTAAAATCCTTTAAAGTACACCACGTTCTCCTGGGATGTTGAGGTGGCTCAGTGGATGAGCAGAAACAGAACAGGAGGATGGGCTACGGAGTAGTCCTTCTGTCCACCTTCAGCCCCAGAGATAGCTAGGCTCACCTGTAAGAAAAGAAAGGCTGAATTCAGAAGGATTCCCCATGTAACCTGGTTAGCTCGATGTTCCTGAAAGTCGGCCGCTTTAAGCGGCGTGGACTTCAACTCCCAGAATTCCCCAGCCAGCTGCCTGGGGAATTCTGGGAGTTGAAGTCCACACCGCTTAAAGCAGCCAACCTTCAGAAACACTGGATTAGATGCAGAAGTGATTCAAATCACATTGGCTTTGGATGTGACAGCATTCTCAGCTGGCTTAAATCAACCTCTATCTACTCAATTCCAGCCACTGGATTTCCTGATCTGACTTTGCACTTTGCACATGTTCCTTGCTGCGTCACCCTCGGCCCCACATGCACAGCACAGGGCCCTGAAATCAAAGTCATTTTGCCCCCTCCACCTGTTCGCTGAATCTCAGACACTCCCCAGGAAGAGACACGGGGGTACATGGGTTGACCATGCAAAGACTAATAAGAATAACGTTGGAAGGGAAGAAACCTTATACATTTCAGACAAATGCTTGTCCACTCTCTTCTTAAAAACCTCCAGTGATGGAGTATTGACAGCTTCTGAAGGGAAGCCCTTCCACTGATTAATTACCAGAGTAACAAAATAATGAGTTGGAAGGGACCTTGGGAGGTCTTCTAGTCCACCCCGCTGCTCAAGCAGGAGACCCTATCCCATGTCAGACAACTTCTTGTCTAATCTCCTCTTAAAAACTTTCAGTGTTGGAGCATTCACAACTTCTGGTGGCAAGCTGTTCCGCTGATTAATTGTTCTCACTGTCAGGAAATTTCTCCTTAGTTCTAAATTGCATCTCTCCTTGGTTAATTTCCACCCATTGTTTCTTGTCCTGCCCTCAGGTGCTTTGGAGAATAGCTTGACTCCCTCTTCTTTGTGGCAGCCCCTGAGATACTGGACGACTGCTATCACGTCTCCCCTAGTCCTTCTTTTCATTAAACTAGACTTACCCAGTTCCTGCAACCATTCTTCATATGTTTTAGCCTCCAGTCCCCTAATCCTCTTTGTTGCTCTGCTCTGCACTCTTTCCAGAGTCTCCACAACTTTTTTATTTAGTGGCAATGAAACCTGGATGTAATATTCCACTTATTCCAAGTCTTACCACGTGGATCCAGATTGTGGAGGGCACTAGGCAGTCATTGTAAAACCACCCAGGGAGCCTGGTAAAGCATGAAGTCGTGTCCGACCCATCGCGAGCCCATGGACAACGTTCCTCCAGGCCTCTGTCCTCTATTTAGGGCACTATATAGTTGCTATTATAAAGAGGTATTAACACTTCACGTGGTCTTGATTCTATCCTCCTGTTAGTGCATTTTAGGATTGTGTAAGAAACGAAGCCAGGACTCTGTGGCACAGATGCCACTAATCCGGGCGGTTTGTGTTTTTTAGGGAGGGCGAGAGCTGTTCCTGCCAAGGGCCTCTGCCGCATGACCTCCCGGGGCCCATCTCAGCTTTCCACATACTTGTCAACACAGATCATCACCCTGGAAACATCAATGGGCCCATTCAAAAGCCTGCTTCACAACGCAGCCTTTGTGCCAGTAACCAAGAGGGATGCACAACACGAGGCCGTCGTCCCTTCTAACACACCCACACATTCCTCCTTTAATCCATCAGCCCCTTTGAGGACCATGGAGTCTCAATCTTGGCTGCTTGAAGTTGTGTGGACTTCAACTCCCAGAATTCCCCAGCCAGCCAGAGAGGGACGGCCTCAGAATCACCCAGAAGGCTTTCATGCCCAAGGCACGACTAGAACTCACCGTCTCCTGGTGAATGGCCCAGAGCCAGCCAGGTAACTTTCTGCCTAAGACTCAACCAGAACTCATCATCTCCTGGTGATTGTCCCAAAGTTACCCAGATGGCTTTCATACCTAAAGCAGGACTAGAACTCACCGTCTCCTGGTGAATGGCCCAGAGCCAGCCAGGTAACTTTCTGCCTAAGACACGACCAGAACTCATCATCTCCTGGTGATTGTCCCAAAGTCACCCAGATGGCTTTCATGCTTAAGGTAGGACTAGAACTCTGTCTCCTGTGATTGGCCAGCTTTAACGCCTGGGCTGGGACTAGAACTCACGGTCTCCTGGTTAATGTCCCAAAGTCACCCAGCCAGCTTTCATACCTAAAGCAGGACTAGAACTCACAGTCTCCTGGTGATTGGCCCAAAGTCACCCAGATGGCTTTCACTCCCAAGGCAAGATTAGAACTCAGAGTCTCCCGGCTTTTAGTCCGGTGCCTTCACCACTAGGCCAAACTGTCTTCTGCATCACTGCCAGATGTGAAGGCACCAGGAATCTAAACTGGGATGGAGGAGACAGTCAGACAAGCCACAAGAAGCTCACCTCCCAAGGAAAGCGCGCCAGGATCTAACCCTAAGTGCCACAGCCCTGAGAACATGTCCTGCGTGGGCAGATACGCCTCAGCTCTGTCGGGAAGAGCTCCTCACAAATACAAAAATAAATAAATATACAAGACACTTTTTTAATTAAAAAAATGTGCATTAAAAGGAATTTTTGGTTAAAAAAAGATCTTTTTGTGGAATTTTGTGTTTTAGCTTTTTGAATTAAAACAAAGTTTAAAAAAGGAAAGAGCTGCTCACCTGGCAGTGGTGAGCCCCCAAGGACCTTTTTAGCCTGGATCTCCTGATAGCATCCCTGGACAACATCAGTACCGAATCCTGAGAGACTCAAGCAGGGAGCTGGACTGGTCTGGAGTCAATGATATTTTTCCTCTAGGGATGCCTTGGCTCCGAATTCAAATCCAGACACCAGAGAAGGGGGCAGGAGGTGGCTCAATGCCCTTACGGAGTCATGGGTTCCATGGCACTTTGAACTTACAAACATTCATTTAACGACCGTTCAAAGTTACGATGCCACTGGGGAAAAAAAAAAAGATTTAGGGCCTCACACTTACGACCATTGCAGCAACCCAAATCGCATGATCAAAATCGAGACGCTGGGCAACTGGCCTGTCTCTGCCACCATTGCCCAGTCCCAGGGTTTTATGAAGGCCACTTGTGACCTTCCCAGTCCTCTTTGGACGAACAGAATCAATGGGTGGAGCTGGATTCATTTAATGACTGTGTGATTCACTGAACAACTGCAATGATTTGCTGAACAATCCCGGCAAAAACGTTTTAAAATTGGGCCTAACTCTCTTAACCGCCTTGCTTGGTAATGCTTTGCTGGCTGGGGAATTCTGGGAGTCGAAGTCCACAAAAAATGAAATTTAATCTGGAGAAAAGCAAGTTTTACACCTGGGTAGGAAAAAGCAAAGGTCTAAGTACAGGTGAGATGAAACCTGGCTCAGAAACAGGAATTGTTTGGTTCCTGACGGAGCTTGGGACATTTCCCACTGACCTAACCCGCAATTCTCCAGAGGCACTGGTGGATGCCTGGGAACAGGCAGCCACCTGTTGTGACACCGACCCCCGAGGCCGACTTATCGGAGGGAGAAGGCTCCGAACATGAAGGAGAGGAGTTGGCCCGGCCTCCCTCTCCAGGACCCTCCTCTCTGGCAATGCCTCAGGTGTCTCCCAAAGGAGAAGAGATTGGCCAGGAGCCAGGTATCTCCTCGCAGTCGGACAGTGACGGAGATAAGTCTTGGCTGGATCCACGCCAGCGTCGGAGAGACAGGCTCACGCAGCAGAAAAGGAGGCGTGCCAGAGATTAAGCTGAGTCACTGGACCACACCCCACAGGGGATATAAGGGGGTGAGGTGGCCATTCAGACTCTTTGATGGACAAAACTAACTACTAGCAAGTCACATTGTATCTTTGCAACAACGATATCTGCCTTGGATTTAATACGGACGGGACTTGACAATTCTTGAACTGTGTGTATCTTGTTTGGGTTTACCTGACGGAGGAACACCCCCTCCCTCTATGAGTAAAGTTCTTGGCAAGCAGCTACTGGGTTCTTGCCAATCCTCTTATCGAAAGAATTTGTTGTCTGCCAGTTTTATTTAACCCCTGGCTGTCTGTTTGCGTGCGTGTGTGAGACGGGGACAGAACACCACCGGGGCACTGGATCGAATTGCCCCTTTGCGGCCTCTCCTCCGATGGGGATCCCGGGCAGCTCCATGGTTCTTTGTGGAGCTGCGGGAGAGGAAGCGTCGGAAGAGACGCCTAGAGAGCTGTTGGAGATCTTCCCGTTCCGAATCTGATTGAACACAGTTAAGAACCCATATTAGGTCTTATCTTGTGGCGATGGAAGTGGCGAAACGTGACTATTTCGCTGCTCTCATCGCGCCTGCAGAAAATGGCCCAGCGGCCTTGTTCCGAGTGACCCGCTCTCTACTCAATCAGAGAGCGAGGGATGACCCCTTACAAGGAAGCGCTGAGGACTTCGCACAATTTCTGCAAGACAAAGTCGCTCAGATCCAGACGGGTTTAGACTCTGACTGGGCAGGATCCGACGAGGAGGTGGGAGCAAGTCTTGAAGGTAACATCTGGGTTGACTTTGACCATGTTTCCATAGATGAAGTGGACAGGATTGGGGGCAGATTGGGGGCCTCCACATGTTTGTTGGACCCATGTCCCTCCTGGCTTGTTGCGGCAACCAGGGAGGTGACTGGAGACTAGATCCAGGCGATTATCAATGCTTCATTGAGGGATGGGGTCTTCCCCGCCGTACTTAAGGAGGCGATGGTTCATCCCCTTCTCAAGAAGCCTGCTCTGGATCCAGCCTCCCTGAACAACTTTCGTCCCGTCTCCAACCTTCGCTTTATAGCGAAGGTTGTTGAGTCTGGGGTGACATACCAACTTCCACAATTCCTGGAGGAAACGGATTATCTAGACCCGGACCAATCGGGTTTCAGGCACGGACACAGCACGGAAATGGCATTGGTTACCCTGATGAATGATCTCTGGTGGGCCCAGGATGGTTATTCCTCCAGTCTGGTGCTCCTCGACCTCTCAGCGGCTTTCGATACCATCGACCATGGTATCCTACTGCGACGGCTCCAGGGATTGGGGGTGGGGGGCACTGTTTTGCAGTGGTTCTCCTCCTACCTCTCGGGCTGTACGCAGTTTGTTTGGGCGGGGGGCGCAGAGATCCTCCCTGAGGCCCCTCACTTGTGGGGTGCCGCAGGGGTCGGTTCTCTCCCCCCTGCTCTTTAACATCTACATGAAACCGCTGGGTGAGATTATTCGCAGCTTCAGGGTGAGGTATCATCAATATGCTGATGATACCCAACTGTACATCTCCACCCCGGATCATCTAGGGATGCCCTCTCTGTGATGTCTAAGTGCCTGGAGGCAGTATGGGTCTGGATGGGCAGGAACAGGCTCAGACTCAACCCCTCCAAGACGGAGTGGCTGTGGCTGCCGGCATCTCGTGATTTGGTATCCCCATCACTTCGGATGGGGAGGGAGCTGCTTACTCCCTCTGAAAGGGATAGCAATCTTGGCGTCCTCCTTGACTCACAGCTGTCCTTGGAGGATCATCTGACGGCCGTGACAAGGGGGGCTTTTGCACAGGTTCGCCTGGTGCGCCAGTTACGCCCTTTCCTAGACAGGGATGCCCTCCGTACAGTCACTCATGCTTTCATCATTTCTCGGCTGGCTTACTGCAATGCCCTCTACATGGGGCTGCCCTTGGGGCACACCCAGAGGCTCCAGTTGGTCCAGAATGCGGCTGCGCGGGTTGTTACGGGAGCTTCCCGCTACTCCCGTGTAACACCTCTCCTGCACGAGCTGCACTGGCTGCCGGTGGTCCTTCGGATCCGCCTCAAGGTGCTGGTACTTATCTATAAAGCCCTTCATGGCGTGGGCCCGGGATACTTGCAGGACCACCTCCTACCGGCCTCCCACTGCCCAGTGCGTTCACATAGGACTGCTCTCCTCCAGGTGCCGTCGGCCAGACAATGTCGGCTGGCGGCCCCCAGGATGAGGGCATTCTCTGTGGCTGCACCGACCCTCTGGAATGGGTTACCCACCAGGCTCCGGATGGCCCCTGACCTCCGCACTTTTTTTTTTAAATTTGATTTATATGCCGCCCTTCTCCAGAGACTCAGGGTGGCTTACAATGCGTTAAGCAATCGCCTTCATACTTTTGTATATTTATACAAAGTCAGCTTATTGCCCCCACAATCTGGGTCCTCAATTTACCTACCTTAGAAAGGATGGAAGGCTGAGTCAACCTTGAGCCTTGGCGAGATTTGAACTTGCAGTAATTGCAGACAGCTGATGTTAATAACTGTTAATAACAGTGCTTTAGTCTGCCGTGCCACCAGGCTCTCCACGCCGAGCTGAAGACATGGCTTTTTCAGCAAATTCCCTGATCTGCTGCGGGGTTTTTAATTGTCTGGGGATTTTAAATTGACTAATTTTAATATTTGGATTGTTGTGTTGTTTTTATTTTGTGAGCTGCCCCGAGTCCTACGGGAGAAGGGCAGCATATAAATTTGAAAAATAAAATAAATAAAATAAAATAAACTGTGAGAGGAGTCCCAGTGGACAATCACTTAAACAGGAGCCAGCCGGGCGTGGCAGCAGCCAAAAAAGCTAATTCAATCCTGGGTTGTATAGATAGAGGCATAGAACCAAAATCACGTGGAGGATTAATACCGCTTTATAAAGAACGGCAGAAAAAACCATGGCTACCAACCTGCCTTCCATGGAAGACCTGTCTACTGCACGAGTCAAAGAGAGGGCTGGGAAAATATTTACAGACCCCTCGCATCCTGGACATCAACTGTTTCAACTCCTACCCTCAAAACGACGCTATAGAGCACTGCACACCAGAACAACTAGACACAAGGACAGTTTTTTCCCCAACGCCATCACTCTGCTAAACGAATAACTCCCTCAACACTGTCAAACTATTTACTAAGTCTGCATTACTATTAATCTTCTCATCGTTCCCACCACCCATCTCCTCCCACTTAGGACTGTATGACTGTAATTTTGATGCTTGTATCCTTAAGATTTATATTGACTGTTTCCCTATGACTATCATTAAGTGTTGTACCTTATGATTCTTGATGAACGTATCTTTTCTTTTATGTACACTGAGAGCGTATGCACCAAGACAAATTCCTTATGTGTCCAATCACACTTGGCCAATAAAGAATTCTATTATTTTCTTCTATTCTAAAGCCTTAGTAAGGCCACACCTAGAATCCTGCATGCAGTTTTGGTCACCACATTACAAAAAAGAGGTTGAGACTTTGGAAAAAGTGCCAAGAAGAGGAACTAAGATGATTGAAGGCCTGGAGACCAAAACATATGAAGAACAGTTGCAGGATTTGGGTTTGGCCAATCCAGAGAAAAGAACTGGAGGTGACATGATATCAATTTGAGGGGCTGCCACAAAAAAGAGAGGTCAACTCATTCTCCAAAGCACCAGAAGAAGAAACAATGGATGGAAACTGAACAAGGAGAGAAGCTACCTGGAATTAAGGAGAAACTTCCTAACAGTGAAGACAATTAACCAGTGGAACCGCTTGCCACCAGAAGTTATGGGTGCTCCATCACTGGAGGCTTTCAAGAAAAGACTAGACAGACCTTTGTCTGAAATGGTAGGTTTTCTGCTCCAGCAGGGGGTTGGACTAGAAGACCTCCAAGGTCCCTTCTTATTCTGTTATTCTCCGGAGGCCATTGGGTTGCAAAGGCCACAAATAAATATATGTTTTAATTTGGTGGTTTAAGGTGGCCTTTATTTACTTGCCTTTATTGCATGCATAAGCCACCGAGAGATGCTGGATGGCACAGGATGGGAAACCAATGGAAAAAAAATTTTTTTTACATGGTCGGGTCTTGGGGCTCAGATTTGTTATTTTTTTTCAAGTGCACGGACTATTGCAAAGTTGAGTGGGCAACGGGATCAATGGGATCCTACATCGGAAATCGTGATTAAATCAATGCATTATTCTCAAACTCACTACCTCCCACAACTTGGGACAACAACTCTGAAGTTTATTTCCAGGGCAAACGCTCTCCTAACCTTGAGCATCAATAGATCTCAGATCTAATCTTGCAACAAGAGTGTATTGCGAGCCGCCCTGGGTCTTCGGAGAGGGGCGGCGTATAAATTGAATAAATAAAATGAAATAAATAAATAAATAAAACAAGGATTGTGTCGGTTTGATTCCTGGCCCACCTCAACGCAGAAATCCCTGCAAAGCCAGGATTTCTTTCACTGTGTGTGACATTGAATGGCAGATAAATTCTAGCCTGCATTTAGTCTTCAACGTATGACAACTGAGCCCAAAATTTGTTGTTAAGTGAGCTTTGTTCCATTTTATGACTTTTCTTGCCACGGTTGTTAAGCGAATCACCACCGTTGTTAAGCTAGTCACACGGTTGTTAAGCGAATCAGGTATCCGCATGGGCTTCGCTCGTCAGAAGGTTGCAAAAGAGGATGGTGTGACTCCGGGGACACTGCAACCGTCATAAGTTACATGCCAGTGCGACCACAGGGAGCCTGCAACGGTCGTAGGTGTGAAAATGGTCATAAGTTGTTTTTTTTGTTATAACTGCGATTGGTCACTAAACAAATAGCCCTACTAAGCAGGTATATACAAAAGTATGAAGGTTGTTGCTTAATGCATTGTAAGCCGCCCTGAGTCTCCGGAGAAGGGCGGCATATAAATCGAATCAATCAATCAATCAATCAATCAATCAATCAATCAATCAATCAATGGACTCTCTGTATTTCCAGTAAAACCGGAGGACTTTCTACTAAGCTGCCCCTGCAGGAGATCTCACAAAGACACACACAACAAAGGCCGACACAAGAGCCACACTTGTGGCATCCCCTAAGGATCTTTCAGCCCCTCCCCCATCACATGGCAACCTGCTGGGGGAGGAAATAAGGGGGGGGGGGAGTCCGGTTGCAGAAGTCCTGGTTTGCTCCCCTTATTCAGGCTGCAACCTGTAACTTTAAAGAAACAAAAAAGGACCGGGGGGGGGGGGAATCTAGAAGGGTTGCTTGAGGACTAGCAACTTGGAGAGGTGTTCTAGAAAAGCCAAAAGCCTCTTGATGTCAAAGGGCCCTTATTGCCCTCTTTGCAATACCTGCAGATCTCGTCAGGGACTCCTTCTGGGGTGCAATTTGGGGCAAAACTCCCGAAAAGTTTGTGGGGCCCCTTGGCTCAGGGGTCAGAAGGGCTGTGGCTGCCCCCCACAAACACAGAAACACACTCAGTCCTCGTTCCCTTCTCCCAGCCTCGGAGAGGCCAGCGAGGGATGGGAGACCACGCGGAAATCCCAGCTGGAAGCATCCCGGAGGAAGGGTCCCCGAGGAAACAACCCGGGGGTCGGGGGGGCGGGGGGGAAGGGACGGGGTCCCGAAATCCCAGAGGGGATTTGGGCGCAAAGAGGACCCCTCCCTCCCTCCCTCCCCCTTCTTTTCTTTTTTTGCAGCTGAGAAACTTGGCACCAACTTTGAGCCCCGACTCGCTTTCCGGTCCGGGCCGACCTTGCAGGCGGGGCACCCCGAGATCCAGCAGTCGTGCCCCGCCAGGGCATGGTGGGGGTGGGGTGGGGTGGGGGGCGCCACCGGGAGCCTCTCGGAGCCGCGACTGCAAGGCCAGCCCGCTGCCCGCCGAGACTTTCCAGCCACCCCCACCCCCACCCCCCGCTCCCGGGGCATGGGCGAGCGAGCCTCCAGCAGCAGGCGCAGTCTACCTCCGAGGCTCCCCCGGGAAAGAGCGCCGCTTCCGGCCGAGAAAGGGCCCGATCCTCCTCCCCGCGCCCTCTGCACTGGCTCAGAGGCACGCTCGCCACTCCCCGCCTACTTACGGGAGCCGCCGGTCCGAGAAGCCGCCGCCGCTGCCGCCGCCTCGCCTCGCCGGGCTGGGCCGGGTCGGGAGAGAGGGGGGGGGCGCCGCTGGTCCCCGCCCCTGCCTGCCATTGGCTGCGACGGGCACGGGGAGCGCTGATTGGGCGGCCGCGCCGGCGCCCCCCCCTCTCTCTGCACGTGAGCCGCCGCTGGTCGTGTGAACGCGCCCGCGAAGCCGCCCAGCGCAGGGGATGCCAGTGCCCGGCCAGAGACGCAGCGGCAGCCGCTTCCCTGTGCGGGTCCCCCGGCTTTGCAGGGCAGGGTGCTCTTGAGCATGTGCAGAGTGCTGGAGGGGCCCGGAGGAAGAGGGAGGAGGAGGAGGAGGAGGGCCTTTGGGGTCCTTGGGGATCTCTGAGCTTGGTGGTTTTCTGGCAGACGTTTCGTGACCCAACTAGGTTCTATCATCAGTGTTAGAAGGGAGGGGGGTCTGCAGAGAGGAGGAGGAGGAGGATGGGAGAGGGGGGAGGAGGAGGATTGTGGGGTCCTTGAGGCTCTCTTGATGCTTGGTGGTTTTCTGGGAGACGTTTCATGACCCAACTAAGGAACTTCATCTGTGCCAGGAGGGAGGGGGATTGTGGGGAGGAGGAGGAGGAGGAGGAGGAGGGATGGGGCCTCTTGGCCTCTTGACTCATTTGCCAGCCGGGGAGCATGGGTCTCCTCTCTGGAGGCATGCAACAAAGCCCCTAGAGCCTTGGCAAGGGTGGGCATGCAGCTGAGCGTGCTGGGTGAAGAAGACGTCTGGGGTGGGAGGCCAGGGTTTTTTGGGGGGCCACGCCAGGCGCTCCCTGTGGGCTCCAGCGGGAAGTGGATGGCTGACCCTGGGTCTCCAGAGGGAGCGGCTGAAATGTAGCCAGGAACATTGGACCCAGTTGAGGGCCAGGGCTGCGGTCAGGCACCAGAGGAGGAGGACAGAAGTCCCTTCCTTCCTTCCCCTTCCTTCCTTCCAGCCGTCCATCCTTTCTTCCTTCCTTCCATCCATCCATCCCCTTTCCTTCATTCATTCCACCCACCCACCCATCCATCCTTTCCTTCCTTCCTTCCATCCATCCTTTCCTTCTTTCCTTCCTTTCACCCACCCACCCATCCTTTCTTCCATCCCTTTCCTTCCTTCCTTCCATCCATCCTTTCCTTCCTTCCATCCTACCCACCCACCCTTCCTTCCTTCCATCCATCCATCCCCACCTTTCCTTTTCTTTCCTCCCTCCCTTCCATCCATCCATCCCACCTTTCCTTTTCTTCCTTCTATCCCTTTCCTTCCTTCCTTCCTTTCCATCCATCCCTTTCCTTTTTTTCCTTCCTTCTAGCCATCCATCCATCCTTCCCTTTCTTCCATCCATCCCACCCTTTCTTCTTCCTCTCTCCCTCCCATCCACCTTCCTACCTTCTGTCCTCCCTTTCCTTCCTTCCCTCCCTTTTTCCTTCCCTCCCCCTCCTTCCCTTCATCCTCCCTCCCTCCCTCCCCCTCTCCCCATTTTCTCCCCGCAGTGGCTGTCACTGCTCTCCTCCCCACACCACCTTCAGAGCAGAGGAGGGTCCCGGACCCCAGGCCCAGGGAGGAGAGCGAGGCTACCTCCGACTCCCACCCTTCTTTATGGCCAGACTCTGAAAATCAGAGATGTTGCACGGCTGAGGTGCGACTCAGTCTTTTGGGAGGGTGTTTGTGTTGGCGGAGAAGCAGCCAGGAGGGACACGAGGGGTCTCTGTCTGTCTGTCTGTCTGTCTGTCTGTCTACAGGGAGGGAGTCAGGAAGCCACAATGAGGGATTCAATGGACAGAAGTGTGAAATTGAGGGTTTTCCAGGCTGCAGGAAAAGCTTTGAGTGGCCAAGGAAGACAATCTCTTGACAAGGGGAAAAACCATGGAATGAAATGCCAGCGATTCCCCGGTCAGTAATTCGATGTGACACTGGCCTACATTTCCCCGCATGCGCAGGATGGCTCAAGCATCGGCTTGGCTCCCCCCTTGAGGAGCTCAACCATCCCCAGAGCTGTGAATCGCATCCTCCCCCCCTCCCCAAAAGGCAGATCTGGAAGATTAACAGGAAACTTGGATAACCTGAACGAATAAAACACAAGTCTTAATTTGTTTGACGTGGTGTAGGGCTTCCTGCCTGAGCAGGGGTTGGACTAGAAGACCTCCAAGGACTCTATTCTATTCTATTCTATTCTATTCTATTCTATTCTATTCTATTCTATTCTATTCTTTTTTTATTTTATTCTGTTCTTTTTCTATTCTATTCTTTTTTATTTTTCTATTCTATTCTTTTTTATTCTATTATTATTTTTTTATTCTATTTTGTCTATTCTACTCTTTTTCTATTCTTTTTCTATTCTATTATTATTTTCTATTCTATTCTTTGTCTATTCTATTCTCAGAGTGGCGCAGCAGACTAATGCTACTGTTAAAGGTAGTATTTAGCTTCCAGCTACCTGCAATTACTGCGAGTTCAATTCTCACCAGGCTCAAGGTTGACTCAGCCTTCCATCCTTTCTAAGGTGGGTAAAATGAGGACCCGGTTTATGGGGGCAATAAGCTGACTTTGTATAAATATACAAAAGGATGAAGGCTATTGCTTAACGCCTTGTAAGCCGCCCTGAGTCTCCGGAGAAGGGCGGCATATAAATAAAAAAATAATAATATAAAAAATAATATTCTATTATTTGTCTATTCTATTATTATTCTACTCTATTCAATTCCATATTTCTATTTACTTCATTCTATATTTCTTTTCTACTCTACTCATATTTCTATTCTATTCCATATTTCTATTCCTCTTCCTCTAAATAGACCGATGTGCCCAAATTCTCAGTGGCAAAGCAAGCAAAGCACGGAGTCTTGCAATGTAGCCACGTTTTCAGGTTTTTCCTGAGGGCCAGATGGGGGGCTGTGGATTCCACCATGGGGTGGGGGGAGGGAGAGATCTTCCAAAGGCTGGGGGGCTGTGGCAGAAAAGGCTCTTCTCCTAGACCCCACCAGCAGCCATTCCTCTACTGATGGGACCCCGAATATGCTCCCTCCGTGAATGCGGCCGGCCAGTCCCATTGGTATATAGGTCAACCAAGGGGCTTCAAAAGCCATGATGTTCCCCGAGACCCTCTCCGGAAGCCCAAGTTGGGACTCTGAAGAAGCAGGATGGGAAGAAGGTCCATGGAGTTTCTCTGTCATCCAGGTCATGGTTGTCCCAAAGATGCTTTTCCCCAAAACAACAGGACTTTCTCAGCTGTCATCTATGTCCAAATTGAAGAGCCCTCCCTCGACAGAGGGGGAGGGATGCGGCATTATCTGTCTCCTGTCTACAATTCCGTCCTTTCAGCAGTTCCACACCTGTTTGCCCCACTCAGGTGACCCTGAGGACTACAGAGAAACCTCCAAGTGGCCTCAACGACTTGCTAAAAGGATGCAAAGGACCAGCTGTCTGCAAGGAGTATTAAATCCTTCCCTTCCCCACCGTTCAGTCAGAGCTGAAGAAGCTTCTCGGATGAGAAGTGAAACATCTTCAAAGAAAAAACAAGGAAGTCCAGTTGACTCTTGCGGGAAAAAAGCACCTTTGGGACAACTGGATTTTCTTGGGGGGTTTTTTTTCCCCCTTGAAAAGGTCTTGCTTCTCATCCAAGAAGAGAACTGAACTGAAGAAGCTTCTTGGATGATAGAAGCGAAATGTTTTCGAGGGGAAAAAAAAGAATAAGAAATAAGAAAGAGTATATTGATGTCTTTGAACTTTGAATCTGGGGAAAAAGAAATCTCTTTGAGCAGCCAAGAAAACAAATCTATGGATTATCAAACAAATCTTATCAAAATTCTCCCTTGAAGCAAAAATGACCCAAGTTGAAACGTTTAGTGACTGTTTGAAGTTACAATGGCACTGGAAAAAGTCACTTGGGACTGTTTTTCACACTTACGACTGTTGCCGCGTCCCTCGTGGTGTCACAAGGTCAAAATTCAGATGCTTTGGCAACTGATTCATATTTATGACGGTTGCAGTGTCCCGGGGTCATGTGATCCCCTTTTCTGACAAAGTCAGTGGGGAAGCTGGACTCACTTAACGACCATCTTCCTAACTTAGCCACTGCTTAACGACTGTTAAACTCGTGAAATGGGGTGAAACAACAGCTGTCTTGCTTAGGAACAAAAACGGGGGGCTCAATTGTGGTCGTAGGTCGAGGACTACCTGCACTTCAGACACATTTTTGGGGGAAAGTGTTTTGACACTGGAAAAAAAGAGAACGAAAGAGAAGACAGCCAACAAGAAGGATGGACTCAAGTTGCAGCCGATGGGAATTGTTAAGAGGTTAAAAAAGAGCTTCAGGAAGAGTGTTATGAAACAGATAAAATATTGCTAAACTTTTATCTATTTCTGTGGTTTTGGGGGTTCCTGTTTGCAAAATGGATCTCAGCTGGCAGATCTGACTCTGCATCCAAAGTTTGGGATTGTCCACCCAAATTGGACAAAAAACAAAAAACAAAAACCCACATCAATGTGAGTTTCGTGGGAACAACACTGCCTTTTCCCCCACCCACCCGAAAAAAAAAATACTCCAAAAAGAGAATCGAGACTGACTGCCATCAAACTGCACCCAGCTGTGGATTAAACCGTTAAGCGGATTCCAGAAGGTTCAGCTTGGCTGAGATGATGTTCCCGTTTTAATTAGCCTGCAATTTTAGGAAGAGCGTTTTGCGTTTAAGCCATTTATCAAAGACTGCCGAGGTCCAAGAACCTCTCGGGAGGAACATGGCTGCTGGGAGCCAAAAGCAAAAGGCCATCTATCACTTATTGTCTTCTCAGGACTATCTCTGCAACCCACACGGGCATCATCCGAGCACGCCGTCTTGCCGTTTTCTGCGCGGTGGGCAGGCAAAGGAAAACAGATTTACTCAATTATGGAATAAAACGGGTGCAATTAATTGACTGGGCTGGTTGTATAGCAGGCTGAAATAAATTAGGGATGCTCGGCTTTTATTTCCTGGACCAGAAACGGCCTCCGAGGAATCCTTTTGGGAACCCGAGACTCTGATTGGTGAATCATTTGGGAGCATCGCAGCCAGGGATGCGTCTGAGCTATTTATGTGTCCTGCACATGGGTCCTGTGACTAATGAGTGCCACGTGGCGGATGGTGAAGTTGCTCGAAACGTCGTGTTCCTCCCTTAAATACGGAGATCCGCAGCTGCTATTTTGCTCCGGGGGGAGAAGAGAACTGTGACACGCTCACTTTGCACTTGCATTTTAGACATGTCTCCATCCCTGTCGCTGGAAGCGCGACCGAATGCCGTTTTGGCAAATCCCTTTGAGGGATACTGTGTTCAGGTGTGTTTGGGTCAAAGAGCGAGGACGGTGCAGCATGAGAGGAAGGCATCCCAGTGGTGGGATGAGGAAGGATGCACTCGCCCTGTTGCGGTTGTCTGGCAGAAGCGGCCCCACACCCCAACTCCCTTCCTTCTAGCACTGATGAGGTTACCTACTTGGATCTTGAAGTGTCTGCAAGAAAACCGCCAAGCTCAGAGAGCACCAAGGATCCAACAGTTCTCCTCCTCCTCCTCTCTGCAACCCCCTTCCCTTCTAGCACTGATGATGTTCCCTAGCTGGGTCACGAAACGTCTGCAAAAAAACAGCCAAGCTCAGAGAGCACCAAGGACCCCACAGCTCAACCTTCAGTTACAGAGGTTCTCTTCATTGTAATTAACTGACTTGGTTAAACAATTGTACGGAAGGGAAAGGCGAGCAAAGGGGGAGCCGGAGATTGCCGGTTGGGTTCCTCTCCCCAGGCCCTTTGCAGAACACTTTTCATCACTCTCTGCCCTGTGAGGCGGTCCAGTGGGCTGCCTCAGCTGATCTTCAGAATTTTTTAAAAGTTGCATCTTGATGCCAGCTGCCCGAGAAGGGTTTTTATTCTGAAAGGCAGATCTAAAAACAACAGCTGAAGAACAAAATCATACCTGCGGAACAAATATCTGAGCATCCTTCAAAGAATGAGCGCCGTCTGGGTTTACTGGGATCCCACTGCTTTTCTTCCGCTGTTGCTTTGCTTAAAGCTTTTGTGAAAGCAGCCAGGAGGGAAGGAAAAAAAAAAAAAAGGACCCAGAACAATGGCAGTCTCTCTCTCACACACACACACAAATTCCTCTCTTCAGGACCTTTCCAAGCTCATTGTTGAAATTCGGCAGCAACATGTGCTTTTCCGCAGCCTTTGTGTGCTGTGTGCGTGCAAGTGCGTATGTACACGATTTCTTAAAAGAAGATTAAATTGCAAAGAGGTGCGTTAAAAGCTTTGTTATGCTTAAGGTGCCTATTCTGAATTAAAAACCGTCTGGTTCCTCCTGACGCAAGCAGGGTGAAAATATCAGGCTCTGTGATATTCCTCCTCTCTTTTGGAGGCCCCAATTCAATAGGATATTAAAGTTTTATACACACACACCTCCCTCGCCTTCCTCAGGAGCACCGTGCGTACGCTCGGCCTAGCGTTGGTTGAAACTTCTTTTATACTTTTAAGTGAAAACCTGTTTGGCTAGAGAGGCATTTTGATTCAGCTCAGTTTTATTATTCTGTGTTGGAATTACATTGATTTTTACAAATACTGCCTGGAGACGCACTTTGGAATGAAAAGGGCAGGTTCTAAAGTCTCCAAATATAATCGTTAATCAATGCGCAGTCTGGAAATCTTTCCCAGGGGAAACGTGGATGCTTTCAGACAGATCTAGCCAGGAGGTGAATCACTGTTCGTGTGGCTAGTTGGGCCAGAAAGCGGGTTGGTCCTTGAAGGTGGACAAGAAACACAGGGGTCCCCTCTGCTGTGCCCTGACATTTTCCATCCTCAGTTTCACCAGACATGTCCCAGCAACACAACGTAACACAACGCACGAGGGGAAAGGAAAAACCCTCCAGGTGGAACTTAAGACCTGAGCAAGGTTGACTAAGCTTTAATGCTCTTTTGCAAACCAAATGAGGAGCCATCATAATGTGGAGTTTCAGGTGCTCTACAGGTAGTCCTCGACTCACAACAGTTTGTCTACCAGTGACCATTCAAAGTTACAACGGCACTGAAGAAAGAGCCTTATGACCATTTTTCACATTTTTATTTTTATTTTTTAAATTTGATTTATATGCCGCCCTTCTCCGGAGACTCAGGGCGGCTTACAATGCGTTAAGCAATAGCCTTCATCCTTTTGTATATTTATACAAAGTCAGCTTATTGCCCCCATAAACTGGGTCCTCAATTTACCTACCTTAGAAAGGATGGAAGGCTGAGTCAACCTTGAGCCTGGGGAGATTCGAATTTGCAGTAATTGCAGGCAGCTGGATGTTAATAACAGGCTATTAGTCTGCTGGGCCACCAGGCTCTGTATTTATGGCTGCTGCATCATCCCCATGGTCACATGATCAAAATTCAATTGGCAAAACTGGCATATAGTTATGATGGTTGCAGTGTCCTGGAATCATGTGATCCCCTTTTGTGACCTTCTGACAAGCAAAGTCAATGGGGAAGCTGGATTCACTTAACTGTGTGACTAATGTAACAACTGCAAATGATTCACTTAAAAACTGTGGCATGAAAGGTTTAAAATGGGGCAAAGCTCACTTAACAAATGTCTCACTTAGCAACATAGATTTTGGGCTCAATTGTGGTTGTAAGCTATATTAAATTCCGCCATTCAGTTCTCAAAGGTCTCAGGGAAGTCTCTGCCAAAGGTCCTAAAGGTCTTCTGTAATAATAAACTTGGATGTAACGACCTTACTTTTTAGAGAGACTGAATTCAGACCCAAGGTGTGAAAATTCCCAATGAATGAGATTTATTCTTATGCACCTCTGCCAATGGCCTGTGTGCTGGAGGTTTCAGGTTTCAGTCATGTCCCCCTTTTCTCTTCTCTCCTCCAGGAGAGATTCATGAAGCCCTAGTAAGACCACACCTAGAATCCTGCATCCAGTTTTGGTCACCACAATGTAAAAAAGATGTTGAGACTCTAGAAAAAGTGCAGAGAAGAGCAACCGGGATGATTAGGAGACTGAAGGCTAAAAGATACGATGAACGGTTGCAGGAACTGGGCCTGGCTAGTCTAATGAAGAGAAGGACCAGGGGAAACAGGATAGCATCTTCCAATATCTCAGGGTTGCCACAAAGAGGAGGGAGTCAAGCTATTTTCCAAAGCACCCGACGGCCAGACAAGGAATAATGGATGGAAATTGATCAAGGAGGGAAGCAACCTGGAAATAAGGAGAAATTTCCTGACAGTGAGGACAATCAACCCATGGAAGAGAAGTTGTCTACGGAAGTTGTGGGAGCTTCATCACTGGAGGCTTTCAAGAAAAGACTGGACTGCCATCTGTCAGAAATGGTGTAGGGTCTCCTGCTTGGGCAGTGATGGTGGTGGTGGGGGTTGGACTAGATGGCCTACAAGGTCCCTTCCAACTCTGTTATTTCCTCCAATCTCCTGGTATGTTTTTTCCCTAAGACTTGCATCATTTTTGTTGCCCATCTCTGGACTCACACAAGTTTTATCAGGATCTCTTTTTAAGTGAGCTCTCCAGAACCTGACACAGCATTCCAAATGGAGTGTGACTAAAGCCCTATAGAGCGCGTGTCAGGTGTCAGAAGAAAGCCTAATTTGGAACGCTGACAGCGGGATGAGAACCTCCCCCCCCCCCCGCCTGATTCTTTTAGTGCTACATCTCAGATTTTTGGCTGCCCTCACTGCTGCCTGGCCATGCTGCTGATTTTGCAGTCATCTGCTATGATCACCCCTAAATCCTTTTCTTCAATGGTTCTAACACTGTGCTCCAAATACTTACCCTGTCAAAGGATTCTCCCCCACCACTCGTGAGCGATCCTACATTTAGAAACACTGAACTGCAGTTTCAGTATTTCTGACCATTTTTCAGCAATTCTTTTCCATGTTCTGATACTCCAGAAACATCAGCTCTACTACACACTTTTTGTTCTCAGCAAAAAGTAAAAATAAATCTTACATAGCAATATTTTTGTTATATCCCTCACACTGCACAGAAACAGGACCTAGGACTGAGCTTTGTGGTACATCACTTGTGACTGGTCTGTGGTCAGACAATGCCCCGTTAACAATCACACTGGGATTTCCCCCTGAGCCAACATGTCCGTTGAAACACCCTCTGGCTAAGCCCTGGTCTGTACAACCTTTTTATGAGCTTGCTATGTGGAAATGTATCAAATGCTAATCATTTTCTAATCTCTTCTTGAGATTTATTACAATTCTTCATGAGTTCACCCAAGTGTGGGATGCTTTTTTATCCGTGCATGTGGCTGCAGTAAATTGCCTTGCTCTGTTCTCTTCTGCGCTTTCAGCCTGCATTCAAGCCCAGGTCTCAAACTATGATTGTAGAAGCAGAAATAAATTGTTCCCAGTTCTGCAATTTGACTGCTGTAAATCCAAACATAACAGATTCAAGAAAGCATAGAGTTCAGCAAGCGACAGAGCAAGCAATGAACTGGATTTAAAAAAAGACATCAGAGAATCCACCAGGCCATTCATAATTTCAGTGGAAAGGAAATGTTAGATGCAGGGAGTCACTGGGGCACTAAGAACAATGATTATGGACAACGACCAGACAAGAACATAGTTTAAGAGGATTTTATTTATATAAGGGAATATTTTTTAGTGGTGTGGGCAGAAGAATAAAGATATTACGAATTATTAAGTATGGTAGTCTTGTAGGAAAGTGGGTGGAGACAGGTTAGTTTATTGATTGTTTAGTTTAAGAAAAGGGATATTATGTTTAGATATGAATATATGTAAAAGATTTGAGTTAAGAGATATAACGATGGGGGTGAAGGAAATGGGTAGATTATGAATTGAATAAATGTTAAATTAGGATTTATTATATAGTTTTATAGCGGAAGGTTGCTTTGAAATGTTATATTAATATATATAAAAGATTTGACTTAACAGATATATGTATGGGGGGAAGAAAAGGGTAGAATATGAGCAGAAATCGCTAAACTGGGAGATATAATATTATTATGCTAAATTAGGAGTTATTATATAATGTTATAGTAGAATGTCATTTTGAAATGTATAGTATAAGGGGGATATGATAATCTTATTAGAAAGAAAGGGTCAGCATATGGGGATGGAGTAAGGGGATGGTAAAGTATTGTATAATGTTATGAATTTGGGTTTTATTATGAAGAAGTCACAGGGGGAGGGGAGGGGGGGTTAGGGAGGAGGGGGGGGAAAGGGGGAAAAATTGTATTTGAAAAACTTTTTCAATAAAAAAAAAAAAGAACATAGTTATTGTGATGGATGGATAAAGCACAGCAAATTTAACAAAATAGCAACAGAGTTGGAAGAGACCTTGGAGGAATAGTGAGGCCAACCCCTTGCTCAAGCAGGAGACCCTACTCCATTTCAGACAAAGGGCTGACCAGTCTCTTGATATATCAGGGGACTGACAATGGAGCTGCGATTTCTTAAGTTACAGCCTTATCTTCTCACTAGCACCCACCCAGCAAGGCCAAATGGCCAGATCAACAGAATTAACTGAGTTAAAATGAGGCACCAGGTTGGGAGGAGCTGATGGAGGGTTTAATCTACGTTTTCCTAAAACATTCTCGGCAGGAAAAAAGCCATATAAGAGTCCCTTACTAGGGCTCTAAATTGGCTCACTAGAATCTTCCTCTTGTGCTCGTATTTTATCATTTTCCATTTCCACAAATAAAACAGTGAGTCTCTAAAATCCTACTCAGCACTCAATCCAGGGGCTGTGTTTGTACAGTATGCACATTGTTGGTTAATTCAATGAATTGTGTGAACTTTGTGTGAACTCAGACACCAAGATTCTTTCTACAGATACATTTCCAGCGCTGCCTTTTGGCCCTAGATCAGGGTGGCTTCACCTGCTCAATTCCCTTGCCCTGGGTTCTGGTTGGCATAAGGAGATGTGGCACTCCTGACTGGATTCATGCCAAGCAGTTTCCTTCAGAGACTTTGGACTCTGCAACAAACTACTCTCCTTAGCTCCTTCTGGTTTTCCCAGGGCTTGGTAGTTAAAAGGCGGCTTTATTAAAGCTATCAATCAGGGTTGTCCCTTGGCAAGGCCACCCGGGCAGAGTTATCAAGTTCCAGGCTAAAGGGTGCCCTCTGGGGGAGCACCATCGCACAGTCACAAGTTTTCCAAATTCTTTTGCAACTGTGGTAAGAAAGGTTAAAAAAATGAGGCAAAACTTATCAACTGTTTTGCTTAGCAACAGGAACTTTTGGCTCAAATATGGTCATAAGTCTAGGGATACCTGTAGTTCTTATTTCTCAATTCTTTCTGTTCCCTCAGTAGCTTTTAGCTACACTTAGTCAACCTACGACTGCTAAATCCTTGGCACGGTACTTTTGAAAATCCAACATCATGGGCCACAGATCATTATTAAGGAAATCTAGAAAAAGAAGAGCAAGATTGTTTTTCTTTTGCAGAGACTACCTATCCTATACTCTGGATTCTAACACCTGAAGCATTTACTGTTTGGGCAGGATCAACCAGAAGAGCACCCAAGAACATTCACATTGACAGAATCTTACAACATGCTTAACTAGCTCAATTCTGCGGTTCCACCACCATCCTAAGCTTGCTTATTGGATTTAACATCATTTTGTGCCCCTCAAAGTGCCCAGGAACCAGGCAAACTGTCTTTTTTCTTTCAAATCCCCACCTCTTATCTGAAATTTGTTTCAGTGGTGAAATTTTATTTCACAACTGAGAGATAAAAATCACTTCATGAGCAGAGATGACGTTACAACCTCAGCTTTCATAGCTCAATCTGTTAACTGCTGTGACTGAGCTAAGTTAAGCAGCAAATGGTTTGGAAAGTGACTGGAAGGCCACCCGAATATTCCAGGGCTGTAGGCTAAACTTGGAACATACATCCCACAAATTATTTTTGAGTGGTGGCCAAGGAAAGACCAAATCTCCTTGTTTCAATTCAGAAAATTGTGGTTGGGTACTGAGAACAGAATGCTGCACAGCTAAGGCTTTAGGCTCCTGGGGTTTTTTATGTTAATAACGAGACGCAAGCCCCCAAAGTACTAAGAATGTGGGGTTTTTAATGGTTTGATTGAATGCAAATAATCCATCAGTATTGTCAACAGTCACAGATAAAATTCCTGCCCCATGTCGGATCTCTGGAGCATCAATGCTGTCAGAGGTAAATGAAGAACCATCAGCTAAAAAGGGAAAATGCTCTTCATAACATCTTTCACTTCCTCAGGCAACACTCAGGCAACACTTATGGAGGGAAACAGAATTACTGGAGATAAATATCAATTGTCTGAGCTAGCAACAACCCTTTCATAAACCAAAGCAGCCTTTTCAAATAGTGAAAAAAATTAACTATAAATAAATTATACTAAAATAGTATTGTTGTACAATCTGTTTCTTTAACAATCAAATAATCTCAGCATTTTTCCAATCGTCTTTAGACATACTAAGCTGCACCTTCTGCATCTCAGGCAATCAAAATGAGACAATCAATCAAAATCTCATCTTTATGCTGGATCAAATACGATGATCTCTTGTTACAGCAGAGGGACTCCAAATTTGGCCACTTGTAAACTTCAACTCGCATGCGCTAGCTGGAGAATTCTGGGAGTTGAAGTCCACAAATCTTAAAGTTGCCAAGTTTGGAGAGCCCCATATTAAAACCAGAGAATTATATGAAAAACAGGGCACCCTTCTCCTGTCACCATCAAATTTTGGAAGCAGAGGATTCCTGCCCTTTCACAGAAGTAGATCCTAAGATTCGTGTAACATCCAACAGTCATCATCCACTGAGGAAAATAGGCAAACATCATAGCTACCTTCTTGTTAAACAGGCAGATTATCCACATCTCCCTCAACCCAGGAAGGCTCTCTTTTTAATCATTATTGCTTCCAGAACTCAAAACAATCCACCACAGCATTTCTTTCCTTCTGACAAGAAAAGAACCACGCTGCCAGATGCTGATGATCAACCTGATCCAGGCAGTTCTGAAACCTCAGTCTCTTCCACTTCCTTTAAATCAGCCTCTCCACCAAGATTTCCAATTTTCCTCTCTCAATACGAAAAGCGACCAGCTTTCTTTGGCTCAGTAGGTAAGTAATTCACTCAGCTTGACTGAGGCTTATCTTTTGGATTCTTCTCAAAAGACAGAGGAAGGATACTTTCCTGCATGGCCAGCCCCTCTTCCACCACCTTTCTTCCTTTTCGGTTGACTTTGGGACTCT
This sequence comes from Pantherophis guttatus, assembly GCF_059756535.1. Taxonomy (NCBI): domain Eukaryota; kingdom Metazoa; phylum Chordata; class Lepidosauria; order Squamata; family Colubridae; genus Pantherophis; species Pantherophis guttatus. The sequence goes on from NC_142064.1 coordinate 3,113,712, forward strand.
GAGTTCAGCGTTTCCAACCAGAAGGCATCGAAAGATCCGGGAGCCTGATAGCCTGGCTCCTGATGATCTAGGGGTTCTTTGCTCAACAAAACACAAATGGCAGGGATATTTCGCTTCACAGTCAAGGGATCCAGGCCAGCCTCTGGCACAATCGGTTCCCAGATCTCCTCTATTTGCTGAAAGAACACTTTTGTAATCTGATGGAGATCCTTCAGCCTCCGCTTCATGATCTCCACGCAGGTGATGGTCTTGTTGATGGCTTTGCCAACCCCGCTGAAGAGCATCTGTCTCGTCGTCTCTTGCTCCATCTTGCCAATGGCATAGCCCATCAGATTCCGGATCTTGCTTCCATCCTTCACTTTCATTTCAATGATGTCTGAGGGCAAGTTGGTGAAAGGGAGAGGAGAAGGCTTCTCCACTACCTTGGACTTCTGGTAATTCTCCATGGTTTGCAGTGCTGTAAGGAACAAGGACAGAAACAGCATTTCAGGGTCTAATCATGCTGTAGAATTACAGATGAAAGTCCTAGAAATCTGGGAATTTACCCTGCTGAACAGATCAAGGTTTATTTGGTCCCTTGTTCCATCTTCAAGGGTGATAAAAAAAAACCTTCAGGCATGGGTCCATTGTGCCAGCAGAAGGAGTATGCTGCAGACACTGTCGCTCAAGGTATTCCAGCTGGTGGGGTCTAGAAGAGCCTTTTCTGTGTTGGCTTCTGCCCTCTGAAACATCATTCTCCACCCCACCCCTGCCACCTGAGATTTGAACATTCCTGAAAGGGCCTGAAGATCTGGCTCTGCCAACTAGCCTGGGGATGGGGACATCCCACTCTGTGGGTGGTTAATGTTCTAAGATCCCACTTTCTCCCCATATGCCTTTTCTTCCCTTCCTTCCAATCTTGCACTTTTAACTTCATTCTAGTGCTAGTATTTATGGTTTTTATGCTTAAATGTTTTATCTTGTGTTTTTTTTCATTGTAAGCTGCTTAGAATCAGCTGTAGGCTAGATGGGTGGCATACAAGCTCAATAAATAAAAGAAAAAAGGGAAGGAGATAACCATGCACTGAAAAAATAATTACAGAAAATACAGTTTAGCAAAGTCAAGCCAGACCAATGTTTTAACTCAATCTAAGGTGCCTTCATCCCATTAAGCATCCTTATCCCTGCCCTCATTCACAATGCATAAGCCAGGGAAGGCTTCAGTCACCCATATGCTATTAAATGCACAACTTGCTTTCAGAAGTTGTGGGTGCCCCATCATGGGAGGCTTTCAAGGAGAGACTGGACAGTCCTTTGTTGAAAAATGGTATAGGGTCTCCTGCTCGATCAGGGGGTTGGACTAGACTACCTCCTAAGATCCCTTCCAACTCTGTTATTCTATATAATGTTGCTTATGGGCAACAAGTGAATTTTAATTTTAAGCCACCCAAAGTCACTTTGCAGAGTGAGATGGGGCAGAATATAATTGCAATAAGAATAAATAAGTTTTATTTAGCCTCAGAGCAAAGAACTGTGTGCTGGTTTACCGTTAAGCATTCCTCATGAATATCTCATGTTCAACAATCAGCACTATGCAAATAAAGAAGAAAATGTTCCTTCATTTAAGCCATCAATTTTAATCAGTTGATGCTGATTAAAATCAGTGATCAATTAGTCATGCAGCCCCCACTCCTGCTGCCTCTCATTTCCTTTGAAAGAGAGGATGGGGGGGGGATGACCATTTTTCACAATGCAGCCTCACCCATGGTCACGTGTTCAAAATTCAGACTCTTGGCAACTGGTGTGTATTTATATACCACCCAAATGGACCCCCCCATGGTTGTCATGTGATGGGGAGGGGCCAAAAGAGCCTTAGTGGATGCCACAAGTGTCACTTTTGCGTTTGCCTTTGTGTCTCTGTGAGATCTTCTGTGGGGGCAGCTTTGTTGGTCTGTTGTGTGAATGTCTGGGTGGTTTAGGGGTGGGGAATCTGTGGTGGGTGGGAGTGTGTTTGGGGATTGTTATGTGTGTTGGACCTGGTCTTTGGATGTTAAGTGAATTTCGTTGTATGGGTATACTGTTACAATGACAATAACTTTGTTGTTGTTATTATTATTATTATTAGTTAGAAAGTCTTCCAGTTTTATTGGAAATACAAATCGTCCTTGACTTACAACCATTCATTTAGTGACAATTCACAATTATAACACTGGAAAAAATGACTTATGACCATTTTCACACTTTTACAACCATTGCAGCATCCCCGCGGTCACATGACCAAAATTCAGATGCTTGGCAACTGGCATGTACTTATGACGGTTGCAGTGTCCTGGGGTCACGTGATTTCCCTTTTGCGACCTTCTGACAAGCTAAGTCAATGGGGAAGCCGGATTCCCTTAACAACCACATGATTAGCTTAACAATGGCAGTGATTCACTTAACAACCGTGGCAAGAAAGGTCGTAAAAGTGGGGCAAAACCCACTTAACAGCCATCTCGCTTTGTCTTCAAAGGAAAAAAACAAAAAAGCCAGAAAATCCAGTTGCCTCTTGGGAAAAAAGCACTATTGGGAGCTGGCAACAGAAATGTTAGGCTCAACTGTGGTCGTAAAATGAGGATTATCAATACTGGTGCATTATGCCTGTGAAATAATATTAATTAGTTACCTTTTGTGCATGTTATTTAGATGATAGTGAAACAATTCACTCATATTGCTACAGTGAAATAATATGACTTGGACTGCCCCTCTGTGCATGATCTGGATCGCAGTGAAACAATTCACTCCTATGAGCCAATTATTGTGGTGAAATAACTCAAGAATTATTTAGTCCCTGATTGTCATATTGCAGATGTTTTGGTTTGTTTGAATCGTATCCCCAATTTTTGCACTATATTATATAAATGGTCTTCATCGGGGAGCCACTTTTTTGGGGGGGGGGGATTTCTCTCAGGCCAGGCCGGCCCACCTCGCAGGGTTGTTGTTGCGGGGAAATTAAGATTAGGCGAATTTTCTACCTCGAGTTACCCCAAATATATAAAAGGCAGGATAAAAATCTCATAAAGGGCGTGATAAAAATTAATAGATGAATAAAAACGCGCCTCACGGCGGCGCGCCGAACCACGGATTCCCCTCAGAGCCGCTGAGGGACCCACCCGGGCTGGCCCAGAAACGTGTGAACGCGGGCCCGGACTCTCTTTGCCCCACCACCGGTTACCCTAGGCCTCGGACACCCACTCCCATCATCCCCAGCCCGCAGCTTCCCCCACTCACCGATCGCCACCGACGCCGCCGCGCGGCAACCAAAATGGCGCCCTCCAGCTTTCCTCAGCGCGAAAGAAGGTCCGCGCATGCGCCACAACGCAGAGAGGGCGGGAAAGACGCGCGTCTGCGCAAAGAGGGAGGGCCGCCCTTTTTTTTTTTCCTATTGGCCAGAGCTGCTGTGGGCGGGACTCGCTCCCCTGGTACCGTCTCCGTCACGTGACTTTAGAAGAATGGCTTATAAAAAAATGAAGCCAGGTTTGGTTCCTCCTTAACCGTGAAACGTGGTTTAACGTGACTCGAGTTTTCCCCCCATGGTCCAGCCTGATTTCAAGCTTTTTTATAAATCTGCTCGGGGTTTGCTTGTGGTGCGGTGATCGCTTTCATCAATATTTTTCATTTTTTTTTTGAAGTCTAAAAGGCTGTTGCAATTGTATTTTCTGTAACAGGATGCAGCTCTCTTTGCAACTGCGGAATGATGGGAAAGGCCTTTCTTTTTCCAGGATGTCAGAAAAGTGCAAAAATAATATAACAGGAATAGGAATAATAGGAATAGGAATTAAAATTAGAATGAGAACAGCTGGTTAGTTTCCATCCATTGTTTCTTGTCCTGCCATCTGGTGCTTTGTAGAAGAAATATAGGTGTTTCTATAGACATTTTGTGCTGGAGAAAGAGTAGAGTAGAATAGAATAAGAATAGAATAGAATAAGAATAGAATAGAATAGAATATGAATGAGGAATATAATAGAAAAGAACAAAATAAGAATAGAATAGAATAGAATATCAATGAGGAATAGAATAGAAAAGAATAGAATAGAGAATAGAATATGAATGAGGAATAGAAAAGAATAGAATAGAGAATAGAATAGAATATGAATGAGGAATAGAATAGAATAGAAAAGAATAGAATAAGAATAGAATAGAATATGAATGAGGAATAGAATAGAAAAGAATAGAATAGAGAATAGAATAGAATAGAATATCAATGAGGAATAGAATAGAAAAGAACAGAATAAGAATAGAATAGAATAGAATATCAATGAGGAATAGAATAGAAAAGAATAGAGAATAGAATAGAATATGAATGAGGAATAGAATAGAAAAGAATAGAATATGAATGAGGAATAGAATAGAAAAGAACAGAATAAGAATAGAATAGAATATGAATGAGGAATAGAATAGAAAGGAATAGAATAAGAATAGAATAGAATATGAATGAGGAATAGAATAGAAAAGAATAGAATAAGAATAGAATAGAATATGAATGAGGAATAGAATAGAAAAGAACAGAATAATAGAATAGAATATGAATGAGGAATAGAAAAGAAAAGAATAGAATAAGAATAGAATAGAATATGAAAGGAATAGAAAAGAATAGAATAGAATAGAGAATAGAATAGAATAGAATAGAATAGAATAGAATAATGACAAAGATGATTAGGGGACTGGAGGCTAAAATATACGAAGAACGGTTGCAGGAACTGGGTATGTCTAGTTTGATGAAAAGAAGGACTAGGGGAGACATGATAGCAGTCTTCCAATATCTCAGGGGTTGCCCCAAAGAAGAGGGAGTCAAGCTGTTCTCCAAACCCCTGAGGGCAGGACAAGAAGCAACAACCAGTGGAACAACTTGCCTCAAAAAATTGTAAATGCTCCAACACTGGAAGTTTTTAAGATGAGATTGGGCTACCATTTGTCTGGAACGATACAGGGTTTCCTGCCTAAGCAGGGGGTTGGACTAGAAGACCTCCAAGGTCCCTTCCAACTCTATTATTCTATTCTAAAATAAAGAGACAGAATCTGTATTTGTTTTGCTTCAATTTGCAAAAGAATTGATATTTTAAAAGCTTACGTATAAGCTATATGGGTATTCGTCGACTTAAAACAGTTCATTTAGTGACCATTTGAAGTTATAACATCGCTGAAAAAAGAGACTTCTGACTGTTTTTATGACCATTGTGGCATCTCCACGGTCATGTGATCAAAATTCGGACATTTGGCAATTGAGTCATATTTATGACCGTCGCAGTGTCCTGGGGTCACGAGATCCCGTTTTGCGATCTGACAAGCAAAAGACAATAGGGAAGGCAGATACTGTGGATTCACAACTGTGGCCCAAAAGGCCGCAGTTACAAAAAAAGATGTTGAGATTTTGGAAAAAGTGCAAAGAAGAGCAACTAAGATGATTAAAGGCCTGGAGACAAAAATGGTTGCAGGAATTGGGTATGTCTAGTTTTTAAAAAAGAACAACTTTGGGCGACATTTTTATTTTATTTATTTTATTGAATTTCTATACCGCCCTTCTCCTGAAGGACTCAGGGCGGTGTACAGCCAAAAATAAAACCATGACAATATAAAAATTAAAAGCAATTTAAAACAATTAAATAAATTGGCCAAAAAACTCTAGTAAAACAACCCATTAAAATAGTAAAATATTATTATTATTTAGGCCAGCCCTGCTTGTTGGAATAATAATGTTTTTAGGGCGCGACGAAAGGTACGAAGGTCGTGAATCCTATGACATGATAGCAGTGTTCCAATATTTCAGGGGTTACTGCAAAGAGGTCAACCTATTCTCCAAAGAACTAGAAGGCAGGAGAAGATGCAACGGATGTCAACTAATCAAGGTGAGAATCAGCCTAGAACTAGGAAGAAATTTCCAAACAGTGAGAACAATTAACCAGTGGAACAGCTTGCCACCAGAAGTTGTGGGTGCTTCATCACTGGAGGCTTTCAAGAAGAAACTGGTCAACCACCTGTCTGAAATGGCATAGGGCCTCCTGCTTGAGAAGGGGGCTGGACTAGAAGACCTCCAAGGTCCCTTCCGGCGCTATTCTGATTGACAGATATTCTAAGATGATGCACTCCAGATGATAAACCTGAAGACACGTATGTGCGAGTAGCATCGTGGCTGATGCTGTTGTGGATTTAATAAAACCAACACAACTTTTGGGTTAATCAGAGACAATTTGTATATTGCGCAATAGGTTCAAAGCTCTGTACATGAAGCGTTGAACAAAAGACAGAAATTAGGTACAATGGTTTTATACCCTTCTAGACAAAGGATTCTGTTAACTCAGCAGTTTATGTGATCATATACATTTGTCATTTTTAATTGACACTTCCTAATTACTGTTTCATTTTATTCTTTGCCAACAGTTATAATTCTTTTTGTAGATTACTGAAGCATAGACTCAAATCATCTTCTGATGACAGACAACTTTTAACTCATGTGGATCCCCTTGACCTAACCAACCTTTAAGCTGTATGTCATTAGAATGTTCCTTTCTTCTGACAACTTAGAGGCCTCCTAGAGGTACCAAAAGGATTTTGGCTGAGTTTGTACTTTTTCCAACCGGATGCATTGCTTTTTAGAATAGAGTGAATAGAAAGTTATCCAGTGGTCATCTATCAGAGCCCGCTTCATTTACATTAATGTGATGTTCTATGTGCAAATTATAGAAAAGACTGACAATTTCCAGGAAGAGGGTCATGACAGACTCTGGTGAGATGGGATTGGTATAGTGCTGCGTGGAAACCTTTATGATGCGCTCAGAACACATCATATTAAAGATCCTGTTCATGTTTGAAACCAGCCCCAGGATCTGAGCTATTTTGGGTTTTCTCCCAATGGCAGCTCCGTGTCTTGGGTTTTTGGCTCTTCAGAGATATATCCTACTTCTCAGCAAAAATTCCCCCTTGATCTTAGTCTTCTTTATTATCTGGAAGATCCTGAAAACATTCACGGTGTGGCAGGTGACTAGCGAGTGGCTCCAAAGAAGCTTGAGATACCTCCTGAACCCCCGTAAATGGTTCTCCAAGGCAGAATCGGTAAGTTTTTGAGACATTTATCCCACAGGGAAGAAAAGGTGACTCTTCTTAATAAGGTGAATTCGAGACCTGAGCTTTGGGTCAGTAGTTCAGTCTGATGAAGAAACTTGGTGTATAACAGAAGAACAGCCAACTCTGTTCTTCTGTAAAGTTTCTTCTCTAGTCCAACCTCCTGCTCAAGCAGGAAACCTTATATCATTTCAGACAAATGGTTATCCAAACTTTTTTTGAAAACCTCCAGTGATGGAGCACCCACAACTTCTGGTGGCAAGCTGTTCCACTGGTGAATTGTTCTCAGTGTCAGGAAATTTCTCCTTAGTTCTAGGTGGCTTCTCTCCTAGATTAGTTTCTATCCATTGTTTCTTCTGGTCCTTTGGACAATAGGTTGACCCCCTCCCCTTTTCTTTGTGGCAGCCCCTCAAATATTGGGACAGTGCTATCAAGTCATCCATAGTCTTTCTTTTCATTAAACTAGACATACCATATTTTTTCGGAGTATAAGACACACCTTTTTGCCCCCTAAAAGGAGGTGAAAATTTAGGTGTGTTTTTTGCACTGAATGTAGCCCACCCACCCGCCCACTGGCCCCCACCCTTTGGCCTCTGCCTCCCAACAGTTACCTCCTTGCGGCAAGCAGCAAGCAGCAAGAAGAAACAGCTCCTTTCCGCTTCAGCACAGCCTAATTAGCACAAGTTGATTGGATTGGCCTACCAACTCTCAGCTGTTTTGCTCTCAGCTGTTTTGAGCAGGCCTCTGCTGCTTGCTGCAAGGTGGTAAATTGCTGGAGCAGATTTTTTTTTTCCAGCTATGCTGAAAACGAAAATGAAAGTAAAGCAGGCTGTTTGCTGTTTGCTGCAACGAGGCAAAATTGCTCAGACGCAAAGGGAGATTTCTTTTTCTTCTTTTCCTCACCAAAAAAGGTAGGTGCATCTTATAGTCCAGTGTATCTTATACTCCGAAAAATATGGTACCCAACTCTTGCAACCATTCTTTGTCTCATTTAGCCAGAGAAATTTGGGCTCGTTTGTGGTTGTAACTCAAGGACTACCTGTACTTAATATATATGCCTGGCAGGAAGATCTTAGAAAATGATTGTGAAGTTTGGAGGTTAGGTTGTCTATGAATGGCATTTATGGCCATTAGGCATCTAATTAAATCAATAAACATAAAAGATAAAAGGTCAGATCAAGACTGAATAGCTGGACTGTATTTACGTATGGCAGAAACTTGGCCAATCTTCCTTGGGGAATAGAAAATTGTATAAACCTGGATCATTCCGTAAGCTTTGTTGTTCACTGTATTGTATGAACCAGACTTTGGTGGATCAGGAACTTGGTTAAGTTCTGCAGAAAGAAAAACAACAGGAGGGGCCTTTGGTGCGTGGCTGTTGTGAGGGACGAGTCGAAGAGCATCGAATAACCATTTCCTCTTGGGCAAAATATACTTCTTCTTTTTTTCTTTTGTCTCTTTGCAGGTTCAGCAGAAAAGTGAGACCAGCCCAAAGGAAACTAAAACCATCGGAAAAGGTTTTAAGTCTTCTCAAGCATTTAATCTACCAATTTGTTGCAGTAATCTATCTGTCTGTCTGTCTGTCTGTCTGTCTATCTATCATCTTTAGGTTTAGGTTTTATTTGATTTATATACCGCCCTACTCCCGAAGGACTCAGGGCGGTGAACAGCCACAAGATAAAACACATAAATACAAAATTTAAAAGCAAAATAAAACCAAATTTGGCCCATTTCTTTCTTTCTTTCTTTCTTTCTTTCTTTCTTTCTTTCTTTCTTTCTTTCTTTCTTTCTTTCTTTCTTTCTTTCTTTCTGAATCATATCTGTCTGTCTATCCATCCCTATCTATCTCTGTCTGTCTGTCTATCTATCTATCTATCTATCTATCTATCTATCTATCTATCTATCTATCTATCTATCTATCTATCCATCCATCCATCTAGCCATCTAGCCATCTAGCCATCTAGCCATCTCTGTCCATCTATCTATATAACTATCTATCCATCATCTCCATCCATCCGTCCATATCTATCTATCTATCTATCTGTCTATTTATCTATCTACCCTGTTTTCCCCCAAAATAAGACATTCCCCTGATAATAAGCCCAATCGGGCTTTTGAGCACATGGCAATAAGGCCAAGCACTTATTTCAGGGTTCAAAAAAATATAAGACAGGGTTTTATTTTTGGGAAAACACAGTCTATCTATCTATCTATCTATCTATCTATCTATCTATCTATCTATCTATCTATCTATCTATCTATCTATCTATCTATCTATCTATCTTATCTACCTACCTACCTACCTACCTACCTACCTACCAACCATCTTCTCCCTCCCTCTCTCTCTTTTTCTTCTGTTGTGTCCAATTCTCGATAAGGCCTTGTAATTTTCTTGGCAAGGTTTTTCAGAAGTGATTTGCTATTCCCTGTTTCTGAGGGCTGAGAGAAAGTGGCTGGCCCAAGTCCACCCAGCTGGCTTTGTTTGTACCCAAGACGGCATTAGAACTCAGGATTCCTGTTTTTAGGCTGCTGCCTTCAGCAGGACACCAAACTGGCTCTCAGAAATGTGGACCCCTTCACAAATCTGCATGTCCCCTTGCCTGGGGGCCAAGAGAGTCCTTGTTAGTCCTCTCTGTTTCGTTCCAACTTTGCTTTCCTCTAAAAACGCTACCCCAGGAGAGCTTACCTTGTATTAATCAAGGCCTATCTTATCAAAAAGAATCAACAGGACCTTATTCCAGGACTAACCCTTTAAAACGAACGAGAGATGCAGCATTTAATTTAAAACAAAGGCAGGAGAATTGGGCATACAGGTAATCCTCAGAAACATAACCGAGCCCACAGAGTCAGGTTTTAAAGTCTTAGAAATGACTTAAGAGGATTGAGGCCATTTTGATCTCCAAAGGGAGGATGTTCCATTGGCAGAGGGTATTTCAGGAAAAGTCCATCTTCCGGTCCCTGCCAGCTGATGCTCTTTGGCTGACGGGATTTGCAACGTGCCTCTTCTGCTAGATCAGGGGTCTGCAACCTTAAATACCAGTGGTGAAATCTAAAATTTGTTATTACCGGTTCTGTGGACGTGGCTTGGTGGGGCACGGTAATGTGACTGCGTGGGCATTTTTTTTTTTTTTACTTTTAAAACCATTTTTTCTACAACCTCTTCGGCGAAGAGGTTGTTAAAAAATGCTTTCAAAAGGCTCTGATGATCCAAGCTGAGTTGCCTGATTGGCAGAGACTTTTTTTTTCTTTTAAATGCCTCTGACGATCAGGCAACACAGCTTGGATCGTCAGAGGCATTTAAAAGAAAAAAAGGGTTTTTTTCTTTTAAGAGCCTTTGATGATCCCAGCTGAGCCGCATGATCATCAGAGGCTTTTTTTTTAACTTTTAAAAGCATTTTTTCGGCCGAAGAGGTTGTAGAAAAAATGCTTTTAAAAATAAAAAAAAAGCCTCTGATGATCGCACGGCTCAGCTGGGCAATGGAGGGGGGGGCAGGGATTTTTGCTAACGGTTCTCCGAACCACCCGCCGCCATCGCTACCGGATCAGGCGATCCGATCCGAACTGGGAGCATTTCACCCCTGTTAAATACTCAAAGAACCATTTGGACCCATTTCCCACAGAAAAGAAAACACCGGGAGCCACAAAACCTGGATGGGCGTGGCCAACTCGATGTCACTCACTTCCACCGGTCACATGACTCCCCCCCAGCCACGCCTACCCAGCTGGTCATTAGGGCAGAGAACCAGTTGTTAAAAAACACCGGGAATCCGTGTTTCCGGATCCGGGACATCTTTCTCTCTCCCCTCCCTCCCTCTCTCCCCCCCTCCATCTCTCTCTGTATCTATGTCTCTCTCTCACCCCCTCTCTCTTTATCTCTCTGTCTCTGGCCTGGCCGCTTCTCCATCCTCCGCCGTCACCCTTACCTTCTCAGGCCAGGCAAAGAGTGACTGGGAGGGGAGGGCGAGGGGCGGGGCCAGCCAGTGGTGGGATCACCTGACAGAGAGCCACAGCAGAGGGCGCAAAGAGCCACATGCAGCTCTGGAGCCATAGGTTGCTGATACCTGTGCTAGATCTAGTCCAGGGTGTCAAACTTGATTTCATCGAGGGCCGCATCATGGTTGTGTTTGACCTCAGGGGGGCCGGTGTGGACATGGCCAGCTTGATTTCACTTGTTTCGGGGGCACCTGTGGCGACCCAAGGATTCTGCCAGCAAAACGGGCTCCCTAGCTCCGTTTTCAGCTGCAACAGCCTCCTGCAACCTTCTGCCAGCAAAAACAGAGCTCCATTTTCGCTGTCAGAGACCCCGCGGGTCGGTCCTTCGCTGTTTCCAGGGCAGCCCTACGGGCCAGATCTAAGCACCCTGTGGGCCAGATCCAGACCCCGGGCCTTGAGTTTGAGTTTGGCCTCATCTACTTGGACAGGTAGAGACTTTGGGGAAAAAACAAACATTGCTGCTGTAGGAAGAAAAATCCAGTCCATTTCCAAGCCGGGAGAAAGGTGCTGGAAATAAAATGGATTGGAAAGAAGGATTCTGTTTATTGATGAGCAGAACCAACCACAGCATGTAGTTCTGGGACAGCTGACCAACTGATGAGTACATGGATTTTTATAGGGTTCTGAGATGCTCCAGGGGGTTCTGCAGGGTAGTGAGCCTCATGTCCTTTGCTACTCTAATGGTGGTGGGTTAATTCTATGATGTCCTAAAGGTCATGTCCTGTTCTTAGAATTTGGGTGGGTGGGGGATGTGAATTCTTAATCCCATCAGATGGAGCTGAAGGTGTTTTGTTTGTGAATAGGCTGGCCTGGATTTCTTAACAGGCACAAAATCTCCATCTCTTTCAGGCATCTGCTGGAGGCTGTTTTCCTATGGCAGGAAGACTGGGGCTGCTTTCTGCCTTTAAGAACACGTTTTCTCCATTTCTCCTTTGGTGAAATATAATATTCTGCCTCTTTTAATATTCCCCCCAATATTTCATTCTCCACGGGTGGGGGAGCTTCCTACACTGCAGACCAGTTACATGCTAGTTTGCACAACAGTTCAGCATTTCCTGACCGTGAAAACGATTACAAGTAGTCCTTGACTTGCAACCATTCATTTAGTGACCATTCAAAGTTACAACAGCACCGAAAAAAATGACTTAGGACCGTTTTTCACACTTACGACCGTTGCAGCAACTCCATGTCATGATCAAAATTCAGAGGCTTTGAGGAAGCCAGATTCACTTAACCACCATAATACAACTTAACAACTACAGGGATTCACTTAACAACCGTGGGAAGAAAGGTCATAAAATGGGGCAAAACTCACTTAAGAAACATCTTGCTTAGCAACAGAAATGTTGGGCTCAATTGTGGACGTAGGTTGAGGACTAATCAGTGGAAGGGTTTGCCTCTCAGAGTCGCGGCTGCTCCATCGCCGGAGGTTTTGAAGAGAAGATCAAATGGCCATTTGTCTGGGATGGAGTAAGGTCTCCTGCCATGAGCAAGGGGTTGAACTAAATGACCTCCAAGGTCCCTTCCAGCCCTAGGATTCTGTGATTCGGCTGAAACATTCATCCCCTGCCCTCTTAGAGAAATAGCTTGCAAGCAGCCCTCTTCAACCGAGCGTTCAACAGAATAACAGAGTCAGAAGGGACCTTGGAGGTCTTCTAGTCCAACCCCCTGCTTAAGCAGGAGACCCTCTACCATCTCAGAGAAGTGGTTGTCCGATATCTTCTAAAAGCCTCCAGTGTTGGAGCACCCACAACTTCTGGTGGCAAGTTGTTCCACCGGTTAATTGTTCTCACTGTCAGGAAGTTTCTCCTTAGCTCGTAAGTTGCGTCATGTGAGCACCACCTCTTCCCCGTAGCCGTTTTACGTTTAAATGGGGCGGGCAAAGAGGTCCTTCAAAGAGGTCCAATGTTAGAATGATTCTTCTCCTTTGCAGGGACTACAGAAGAGGCTGCCCATCGGACACCCTACCAGCGTCTTCGTCAACTGCTCTGCAAAGAAGTAGCCTGCCAGGTGTGCAGGCGGGTAGCTCAGGAGGCCTGGCAGCTGATTTATTGGCAGCGCGCAGATGGCGGTCGCTACCCCAAGCTCAGACTCTTGCTTTCCCCTTGGCCCTGCCAGGAATCTAAAGTCTCCACCGTCACCTCAGTCGAGGAAGAACAGGAGTCCTGCCTCTGGACCTCCAGTGTGACTTCGGTCTGCGTGGGACCCGTTTGTTTTGGCCCAGAGGGCACGGCGTCCACCGATACAACCAGCCAGCATGTGGCAAGTGTCCCCATGGGGCAGAAGGCCTCGAAACCTACCCCCCAGGACCGAAAGACACGGGACAGTTTCTCTGAGGAACTGGGTGTTTATATGGAGGACTTCTCAAGCTGGTCCTCCAGCACTTATGAGACCTCATCCGTCAGTACCTGGACGGACTCTTCTGGCCACTCCACCATCATCTTCAGCAGGTTGAAGAGCCGCCGGTCCCGTAAACACCACAAAAGTTTCCTTCAGAAGCAGAAGAGCAGCAGAGGCTCACCCAAGCGAGCGTCTCCTGAGGCTGCCAAGGTAGAGGAGATGTACTTTACGCCTGTGCCCGTCTCCTTCATGAAAGAAGCCATGATTCAGAGCTTAGAGTCTCACTGGGTAGCAAAGAGGCTCCAGCATCTTCTGGGGATGTCCTGGGTCCTTCTCAGGTCCCTCAGGAGCTTCATGCCCTCTGCTCCAGTTTCCTCCTCGGGGAGGCCCCTGGGGGTCACGGTTGTGGTGAGAAGGCCTCGGGTCCTCGCCTTTGTAGCTGCCAAGACCAAAAAGAAGCTGGAGCTTCACCTGAAGAAGAGAGTCCATCTGAAGCATTGGCAGCTGCCCAGGAGGGTCCAAGAAGCTCTCAGACACATGAAGCCTCCTCCTTCTCTGCCCAAGAGTGAAACTTCCCTAGTGCAAAAACTGGGCAGGAAGGCCAAAAGGTCAGTGGTCACAGGTCCACCGTTGCTCCAGAGATCGTTGGATGTCATCCAGATGAAGGTGAAACTTCACCTGGCTAAGAAGTGTGTTGAAATACAAGCGGAGGCATTTCCAGAGGTGGCCCTCCGCTCCTGGAGGTGCTCAGTCTGGTTGGCCAAGCAGTCTCTGCCCAAGCTGGTATCTCACGCGGACAAACCCTCGCAAGCTCGCTTGGTCTCCCTCCCCTTCGTGCTCCCCCAGGATGCTAAGAAAATGGAGTTGGCTGTGCAGAGATGGCGCCTGAGTTCCTGTTGGGACCTGGGAAAGCGGTACGTAGAGTCCCTGGTTACAATGGCCCCTCCTCCAGCTTCCTCCAAGCCCCTCCCAGGCAGGAGGACAGCTTCCGAATTCTCAGGGGCACAGACCCCATTTCTCCAGCAGCGGGGGCGAGAAACCTTGGAAGCCCATGTGAGAAAAAAGAGACTGCAGCATGAGTGGGGCCTCCCCAGTGTGATCAGGAGATCCCTGAAGGCTTTCCTGCCAAGCGTGGTCCCGCGGGGTTCCATCCTGCGGAAGACCAGGAGCCGCCTTGAAACTCTGCCACGGAAACTTGGCTTTCTTCCTGAGGACACCTGCATTCTCCTGGAGTTCCACCTTCAGAGGATGAAGCTCCAGCAAAGGTGGGGCTTGCCTAGAAGAGTCCTTGAGACCTACCGACGGCTGTTTCCAGAAGTTCCTTCTAAGGAGAAGAGAGTGGCAGTAAAGCCCTTTTCTCAGCAGCCCAGACTGGGGATAAGACCACTGCCAGGACGTCCCAAGCAGGAAGAGGAGAAGGCTAGGAAAATTCAGGGCCTTGAATTATGTCCAGTTCACCCACTCCTCATGTTAAAAACGAAAGTCTTGAAGAAACTGCAGGTCCATCTGACTAAGAAACATTTGGAGGTGTGCTTGCAAAGCTTTCCTGCTGCCCCACGAGTTTCCTGGAGATCTTCTCGATGGTCTCAAAAGAGACCTCTCCCCAAGCTCATCCTTCCGGGTCTGAAGACTCCCCAGATCCGTGTCTCCTGCTCCTCCTGTGACTTGGCAGCCATGGGTCGGATCGAATCGGCATTGCAACGGGGCCGCCTCTCCTCTCTCTGGGGGCTCAGCCTCAAGTACATGGAAGCTGTTACTGAGATGGCCACCGTCGTCCAGCAGGATGCAGAGAGGCCGCGTCCACCTGACGGGACCAAGGAATTTAGCTTTCGGTTTGCAGAAGGGAAGACCCCATTCTTCCAGCCGTCGGCCAGGGAGGTCCTAGAGATGCACCTTAGGAAGAAAAGGATCCAGCACCAGTGGGGTCTTCCTTCTCTGGCCCAAAGATCCTTGCAGAGCTTCATTGGCCACATGTCCCCATTGCGTCCTTCGAAGGCTGTCACTCACGCCTCCATCCTCCCTCGAGAGCTACTTTTCCTTCCTCGGAAAGTCACCAACTTCCTAGAGTTCCACCTTCAGAGGATGAAGCTCCAGCAAAGGTGGGGCATGCCCAGAAGAGTCCTTGAATCCTGCAGACGCCTGTTCCCGGGGTTTTTCTACAAGGAGAAGACCACACAGTTGGTGAAACAGTATTCTCGGAAGCTCAGTCTGGGGATAAAAACACGGCCAGGGGGCCTTGTAAAACCTCGACTGGACATTCGGAAGACGCGAGGAGTCGGATTACGTCCAGCTCAGTCACTTTGCAGGTTAAGCCTTCAGGCCTTGAAGAAGCTGGAGGTCCACCTGACTAAGAAACATTTGGAGGTGTGCTTGGAAACCTTTCCTGCTGTCCCCCGTTTCTCTTGGCGATGTGTCTGGTTGTCTACAAGCAAGTCCCTTCCTAAGCTGATCCTTCCTGGTCTCAAGACCCCCCAGACTCGTAGGTCCTGCCTCTCCTTTGACTTGGAAGCCATGGGACGGATCGAAGTAGCTTTGCAGCGAGGTCACTTGGTGTCCCTCTGGGGCCTGGGTCTGAAGTACGTGGAGACATTGGCAGCTATGTGTCCTGGAGGACCTTCAGCCAAGTTCAAAGAGGTCCCCTTTGAGTTCTCAGAAGTAAAATCCCCCTTTTTCAAAAATGCGGTCAAAGAAAACTTAGAAATGCATGTTAGGAAGAAGAGACTACAGCACGAGTGGGGCTATTCTACCCTGGTCCAGAGGTCCCTTAGAAGCTTAATTGGAGAAGCACCCCAACGGCACCGTGGTCTTCTGAAGGTCCTAACTCAGACTTCCTCGCTTCATCTAGAGTTGCGTTTCCTTTCTGAGCCGATCAAACAAAACCTAGAGCTCCACATTCAACGGATGAAGCTGCAGCAAAGGTGGGGCGTCCCCCAGAAAGTCCATCGGTCAGTAAAGCTTTTTCACTCACTAGTTCCGGAGGAGAAACCTCAAGCCAAGTTTGGCCTTGGAGAAACTCAAAAAGTTCTCCTTCCAAAGAACGAGGGATGTCTGGAAGAACTCCTTAGATATACTCTGGAGACCCATCTCAAGAAAAAATCCCTGGAGATTAAATTCCAGTTAATAGGATATGGCCCCATCAAGCGTGCTTTTCTTCCTAAATGGTCTTCTGTGTCCTCGGAAATCAAACCCAGAACCTCTTGCTTGTACTTTGTGGAGCAGGACATTGTGGAAAAGATTAACTTGAACATTAAACGCAAGCATTTAATGCATCTTTGGGGCCTTCCCAGTATCTACACTAAATCCTTGAACAAGATGTTTGGCAACGTTATTGCAGGAAGTCCGCCGCTAGAGATGTCCAAGCTTAGGAGGTGGACTCTGGAGAAGAACATTGGCCGGGAGAGTCAAGCAGCCGATGCAATGGATTCCAGAACAAAAGAACTGAGATTCTCAAGGAAAGGTCCATGTTTTGTCCAAATTGAGATTTTGGACCTTCTGGAGACGCACGTCCGGCGCAAGAAGCTACAGCATGAATGGGGCTTACCATCCATGGTTCAAAAATCTCTTCAGGCCTTCACTGCACTCTCTTTAAAACCAGAACGGCTCTTGGAGGGGCTTGGCATTGCCACCTCCAGATCGTCGGGTGCATTAAAAGTGACAATTAAAATAACCAAGAACTTGTTTTTCTTGGATGTTGCGATGCAAAAGCTGCTGGAGGCTCACATGAAGACCCGAACTGCAACCCATCGATGGGGTCTTCCCAAACGTGTCCAGGAATCATTGAAAATGTTTCTGCCCCCTGCTGCTTCTTCCCAAATTGAGGGCGACCAGGGTCAAGCCGAAACCCCACGGCACGCCTACAACCGGCTCTTCCAGACTGCCGCAAAGCAACAGCACAAAGCAGAAAACATACGTTGTGTAACCTCAGTCAAGAGGGCTCTCCCCAAAGCTGACCTTCTAGGAGAAACGTCTCGAGAAAAAATTTCGAGGTCTGGAAGAGAGACTCAGAAGAGGACACCTGGCAAAGAGACCACCCTGATGTTCGTTAAAGAGGAAGACTTGGAATTTATGGGATTACACGTACGGCACAAAAGGATTCAGCACGAGTGGGGATTACCAACTCTTGTGCAGAAATCTCTGCAGGCTTTTGCACCAGTCCCACCTGAGCTTCGGGAAAGGTCCTTGACAGGTCTGGCTCTGGAGAGTTTGGAAGATGGAAGAACCCATCGTGAATGTCATTTGGGATTCCACCTGCAAGAGGGAGTTAATGCATCCTGTTCCAGAAGAGAAGGACCACCATGGTGGACCTCATCCTGGAAAGAAGCCACCATCAAGCCTATGAAGAACATCCACCAGAGGAAACCAGATGCAAGACCTAGTTCCAGCTTTCTGGCAGCTGCCATCAGTTCCCCCGAGGTGAAGCTGCTTTCCTACGTCCATACGTCCTGGGATCTTCTGGAGTTTCACATCATCCACAAGAAGATCCAGCATGCGTGGGGACTGCCATCTGCCATCTTGAAATCTCTGGGCATTTTTGCTCCATTTCCACTCGACCTACAGAAACATACCAGAAGGAGAGCTCAGAGGAGTCCAGAAGACAAGGCAGATGTGAAAACGAAGGCCCAGCAGCTTTGGTTTCTCAACACAAGTACACAGCAACATCTGGAGACCAGCGTGAGAACCATGGTCACAAAGCATAGGTGGGAGATTCCAAAACGGATTCAACATCTGTTTCATCCATTCCTCCCTCCTCGGCCCTCTTCCCAGGTTTCAGCACAGCCTCTCTGGTCTCACAGGTATAGACGGCCTCAAGACACATCACTTGCTCCCCAAATTTC
This sequence comes from Pantherophis guttatus, assembly GCF_059756535.1. Classification (NCBI taxonomy): domain Eukaryota; kingdom Metazoa; phylum Chordata; class Lepidosauria; order Squamata; family Colubridae; genus Pantherophis; species Pantherophis guttatus. The sequence goes on from NC_142064.1 coordinate 3,131,958, forward strand.
AGCACCATTGCAAAAGGCAAAGCACCATTTGGGGGCAACGGAGATACCCCAAAGAGCATTACAGGTTAAGACTACTGAAACAATGAGGTTCTTATGTCCCAAAACGATGCTCTCTTTCCTCCCTGTTGAGGAGAGGGACCTTCTGGAATTTCACATCCGACAAAAGAAAATCCAGCACATGTGGGGCCTACCATCGATGGTGCTTAGATCTTTCCATGTCTTTGCCCCGAATCTTCTTCAACCAGAGAGGACTAGTGGGAAGACCACATCTAGGAAACCCAGAAGGGGGACAAGAGATGTGCAGATCCTTACTCAAGACCTCGATTTCCTCAGCATTAAGGTGAAGGAACGCTTGGAGGCCCACCTGAGACATCGTACGTCAAAGCACAAATGGGGCCTTCCAGAAAGAGTCCGGCGATCTCTGAGGGCCTTCCTGCCACCCAGATCTCCTTCTCATCCTGGGATGATTGGATCCCAGCATCTCTTGCCTTTACGACCCAAATCCTTACAGACAACTGAAGACATCTATGAACCGGTGATGTTTATGCCCGAGCCCAAGCAGAAGAGTTTAGAAAAGCCCAGGAGCAAAGTTGGCAAGAAACAAAGAAGGTCTAGACAAACTAAAACCCAGACTTGTTTTGGTACCAAAATGGTGCTCTCTTTCCTTTCAGAAAGCAGCCGGAACCTTCTGGAATTCCACATCCAACGAAAGAAAATCCAGCACGCGTGGGGCCTACCATCGATGGTGCTTAGATCTCTCCATGTCTTTGCCCCATATCTTCTTCAGCCAGAGAGGACTAGTGGGAAGACCATGTCGAAGAAGCCCAGGAGGGACAAAATAGATGTGCAAATCCTTACTCAAGACCTCATTTTCCTCAGCATTGAGGTGAAGGAACGCTTGGAGGCCCACCTGAGACATCGTACGTCAGAGCACAGATGGGGCCTTCCAGAAAGGGTTCAGCGATCTCTCAGGGCCTTCCTGCCACTCAGAACTCCTCATCCTGGGATGACTGGATTCCACCCTCTTTTGTCTTTACCACCCAAATCCTTACAGACAACTGAAGATGTCTATGAACCGGTGATGTTTAAGCCAGAACCCAAGCAGAAGACTTTAGTAAAACGTAGTGTTGGCGATAAGAGACAGGGAGCAATAGGCAGGTCTCAGCAAACTGAAGGCCAGAGTTGCTCTGGGACCAAGATGGGACTCTCTTTCCTCCCAGAGGGCAGCCAGAACCTTCTGGAATTCCACATCCAGTGGAAGAGAATCCAGCATGCGTGGGGTTTGCCGTCAGCCGTGCTACAATCGTTGCAAGCTTTTGCTCCACATCTCTTTAAAGCTGAGAAGTGCACTACAGGGACGATGGCCAAGGTTCCCCCATGTGATGGAGGAGAAGTACAAATCCTTAGTCAAGACCTCAATTTCCTTAGCGTTGAGGAAAAGGAACGCTTGGAGGCCCACCTGAGACATCTTACGTCGGAGCATCGATGGGGACTTCCCGAAAGGGTTCAGAGATCTCTGAGGGCCTTCCTGCCCCCCAGATCTCCTCCTTGCTCTGAGATGACTGGATCCCTGCCTCTCTCGCCATATCCACCCACAGCCACCTATGTGCAGCCTTCGTGGACTTCCAAGGGGACAGAAGATACTCAGATCCTGCCACCTTCCTCTCCTTCTTCATACATCGCCAGGGATTACATGCCCAATGTTGGTAAACTTGAAAGAAGAGTCAGCTTCCAAAAAGTGAAGTTTGCAAATGGAAGAACCACGCCAAGGGTGAAGAACAAGACGCCTCTTCCAGGTTTTAAGGCAAAGATGGTCAGCTGGCAGAAGGAAGACGGTTCTCAGAGGACAACCGAACAGAGAGGCACTCTAGAAGGGCTGACTCCTCCTCCGAAACCTTCAGCTGCTAGCAGGGAACTGAAAAGGTCTCCTAAGATACCCAGCTATCTCTCCTGCCATTCATCAGCTTCCAAGGAAACCTCCATCTCCTCGTCAAACTCTGACAGACAACCAAAATGGTCAGAGAAAAAGAAGAAGAAAAAGAAGGAAGTCCACTGGAAGAGAGGGGAAGCTCTGGTAGTTGATTCCTCTCTACTGGCAGAAGACAATGAAGCCCAGGATTCCCCTTGGTCCTCAGGAGACGACATGGAGGAATCAGAAGAGTCCTCAGGAGACGACATGAGCCATTCTTCTCTCCAAGAGCCAGAAGCTGCCAAGATGTATTGCAGGCCTTGGGAGGTTCGACCATATCGTGCTCCCACCTCTCAACTAGTCTCATATTTCTTCCCACACCATGTTCATGTTCCCAATTCTTCCTACGAGGATGTTGTAGCCAGATGTTACAGGCAGGTCAGGAGGGAGCGTCATGCAACACAGAGCAGCAGGCTACAAAGGAGAGGAAGGAGGCTTACGTGGAGAGAGTTCCTTGGCCACTCTCTGGGAGAAGCAACCTGGTGCCAAGCCTTTTTTAGAACCCAAATGCTGGAACACTGGTCTTCTGAATGCGAAAGGTTCCTCTGCCTGCAGTATCCTTCATCCTCTAGACAAAACAGGTTGTCCACAGAAGACCACGGTGTTCAACCAGAGAGTAGAAAGGGCCCCCTTCAAAAGCAAGACTCCGTAAGGACAGATGTTGAACTTCAGGTCCATCATGAAAGTTGTAGCTTGACCCTGAAGGCAGATAGTAAGGAAGAGGGGAGGATGGAAAGTGTCACCTTTTCCATCACTAAGGAGCGGAGCCTTTTGTCCCTGGAGACCAGATCCCAAGGCAGCCCAGAAGATAAAGACGTGAGGGTCGATGATTGGGATCAGGGAAGAAGGTTGGAGGTGAAATGGGAAGACCAGAACAAGGGGGCAGAAGAGTCCCTCAGAGAAGAGATGGGCAGCTGGAGATTGGCTACTTCCTCAGCAGTGAGACACCCCCCAAATTTAGCTGCGGATGCTGCCCTTTCCTTGGTGGCCCCCTCAGAAGAACCAAGTGATCTGGTCTACAGCACAGTGGCAGAAGCAGTGATGGGATCAACTGAAGATCATGGCATCCTAAAGCCAGGTAAGATTCCAGAACGCAAGGATGTGGTCCTCTGGCTGAAAAGGCAGACTCCAGTAGACCTCACGCAAGCAGAAGCTATGGGGCAGGACAGTGGGGTGCAACGTCCTCTCCCTAGAGGGATGAGGCCTATCAGCTGTTCACCTGGAAGGCCCCCAGAAGCCAGGAAGAAGAAACAGGTGAAGGTCAGCTGGTCTACCAAGGAAACACGCCAAGAATGTCGTGTCATCAGAAGGCTGGTCTTTGACCCGAAGCTCAGCCAGGCTTTGGAGGTTCCTAGACAAGGGGTCCACAAGACACCCCAGGAACAGAGGTCTCCAGATAGTGAGAAGATGACCATTTTGGGTAACATCCTGGAGAAAAAATTGAACTTGCAACAGGGACTGTTCATTTGGAGACAGAGCCCGAGACCGAATGAAAAAGAAGGAAGGGGCCGAAAGAGAGATAAAAGGGAAAGAGGCGGAGGAGGACAGGCAGGGAGACTACCGCAACCATCATCCACTTCCATGGACAAGCAGAGTTCCGTCCTCAGCACCATCCTGCAGGGGAAGCTCCATCTCTGCAGGGACATCCTGAAAGGAAAGCTCTGTTTCTGGAAGAAAAGCCAGGAAAAGCCAGGGGGGCTTTCCAAAACCAGGAGAACTGGGAAATCTGGTGGGGCAAGTGGAAAAAAATCGGGGGGCGGCTAAGTAGGAGAGCTCTATTCTGCAGTACCTTTTCACCAATAAATCTTCATTTTTGGCAGCGTTGTGTCTAGGGTCTGCCGTGCCTGGAAGAACATAGAATAACAGGATTGGAAGGAACCTTGGGGGTCCTCTAGTCCACCCCGGTCCACACAGGAGATCTTATACCATTCTGGACCAAAGGCTGTCCAACCTCTTCTTGAAACAAATAGCTTCTAGTTTCTTCTTGAAAACGTCCAATGATGGAGCATCCACAACCTCTGGAGCAGTGGTGAAATCCAAATTTTTTTACTACCAGTTTTGTGGGTGTGGCTTGGTGGGCATGGTGTGGTGTGGCTTGGTGGGCGTGGCTTGGTGGGCATAGCAGGGGAAGGATACTACAAAATCCCCATTCCCTCCCCACTCTGGGGCCAGCCAGAGGTGGTATTTGCCGGTTCTCTGAACTACTCAAAATTTCCGCTACACGGTTCTCCAAAACCTGTCAGAACCTGCTGGATTTCACCCCTGCTCTGGAGGCAAGCTGTTTCACTGATCAATTAACTGAATAACAGAATTGGGAGGGGCCTTGGAGGTCCTCTAGTCCAACCCCGTGCCCGAGCAGGAGACTTTATGCCATTCTGGACCAACGGCTGTCCAGCCTCTTCTTGAAAAAACCTCCAGAGATGAGCACCATAGACTGGTCACTCATCTGCTTCTCAGAAGATGGGTGTGTGTGTGTCATTTTTTTTTACCGCTGGTTGGGGCTGGTATACTGTAGGTAGTCCTCAATTTACGACCACGATTGAGCCCAGAATTTAGTTGCTAAACAAGGTGGTAGTTTATTTTATTTAATTAATTTATTTATTTATTAAATTTGTATACTGCCCTTCTCCTTTTGGACTCAGGGCGGTGAACAGCCAAAATAAAAACATTTGTACACAAAAGTTAAAATAATTATTAAAACTAATTAAATGAAATTTGGCCCATAATTTAAAACATATCAATTAAAATCAGTATCAGTTAAGGGAATCACACCCAATTTTTTTAACCTTGTTTGCTATGGTTGTTAACCATCGCTGTTGGTTATATGGTCATTAAGTGAATGACCTGATTTTGAAGTTGATTTTGCTTGTCAGAAGCTAGCTGGGACGTTTGCAGAAGGTGTTCATATGACCCCGGGATGTTGTGAGTACATGCTGAAATTTGTGTGCCCAAATTTCCCCCTCAGCCATCCCTTGTGCATCCTCCATTTCTCCCTCTTGACCCTTGAGCCTCTGGAGGCTCCTACCTCTGTTCTCTAACTCAGGGGTCCCCAAATCCCCAGGCCATGGCCCACTACAGGGGTCCCCAAACCCCCAGGCCATGGCCCACTACAGGGCCCTGAGCTGTTCACAACCGGGCTGTCCGAAACGGCGGGCAAGCACGTGCATCCACACATCCCCATTTGCACGAGCAGCAGGCAAGCGCACGAGCACATGCTCCATTTCTCAAGCTCAGACTCAACCCCTCCAAGACCGAGTGGCTGTGGCTTCCAGCATCCCGGTATAGTCAGCTGGCTCCATCACTGACAATTGGGGATGAGATTTTGCTCCCCACAGAGAGGGCCCGCAACTTGGGTGTCCTCCTGGATTCACGGCTATCTTTAGAAGATCATTTGATGGCCGTGGCCAGGGGTGCCTTTTATCAGGTTCGCCTGATCTGCCAATTGCGTCCCTTTCTGGATCGCGACGCCTTGCGCACGGTCACTCATGCCCTAGTCACCTCCCGTATGGACTACTGTAATAGTCTCTTCATGGGGCTCCCCTTGAAAAGCACCTGGAGGCTCCAACTGGTCCAGAATGTAGCCGCGCGGCTGATTATGGCCGCAGTTCATTGCGCCCATGTAACACCTCTCCTACGTGAGCTGCACTGGCTCCCGGTGGTCTTCCGGGTGCGATTCAAGGTGTTAGTTATCACCTTTAACGCGCTCCATGGCTTAGGACCTGGGTACCTACGAGACCGTCTTTTGCCACCAATAGCCTCCCACCGACCAGTTCGTTCTCACAGGGAGGGACTACTCAGGGTACCGTCAGTCAAATTATGCCGACTGGCGACTCCCAGGGGGAGGGCCTTCTCTGTGGGGGCTCTAACCCTTTGGAATGAACTGCCTCCGGAGATACAGAATATCCCTGATATTTTGACTTCCGGTTTGGTTTCCGCCGCCGCCGGACGGTCTTTCGGGACCGCCAGCCTCACCGCCTGTAAAGAGCCGTCTCTACAGCTGAGAGACGGCTCGAAAAACTCCATCTCCTTAGGAGACGTGAGATAGAGCCGGCGTGGATAGGTAGAGCCCTCTGCGAACTCCCCAGAGTTTTTTTTTACTCTTGGGGAGGAAGCAGAATGTGGCTCCCTATACAGCTCGCCGTTGCTCCGGGCGTCGGGGGAACTCTGCTTCTTGCAGAGCCAGGCGATGGGACCAAGCCAATTAACGAAATCTAACATATTGCCTGAACAAATGGGATGAAATCTGGACTTGGGACCCTAAATCGCAAGTATTTCTAACAATCCTATGAGTGATTTTAAAAGTGAAGAAAGAAAGTTATAATAATTTTAATTAGCAATTTTATGATGTTTGTGTATCTATATTTTTCTTGACTGTACACCGCCTTGAGTCCTACGGGAGAAAGGCGGTATAGAAATATAATTAATTAATTAATTAATTAATTAATTAATTAATTAATTAATTAATAAATAAATAAATAAATAAATAAATAAATTTCTGCGTGTAGCAGGTGTGTGTGCCACTTCGTGCAAATGGAGTTGCGCGAGTCCACACTTAACCTGCCACTTGTGTGAAACCATCCCCTCTCCCCACTCCCCCGTCCCGCCGGTCCACAAAGCCGGAAAGTTTGGGGAATCATTTCCTAAGCAGCCTGTCAACCTGGCCATCATCGTTTTTCCTTCCAGCCGGCTGCCATGGAAACAGGGAGGGAGGGAGCAATGGGCATGTCACTGCATTTTTGTATTTGTCAGCTGTGCTCCCATTCTGAGATTTACGGTAGACTGTCTGACTCTTATCTCAGAAGCCACTGCGCATGTCCACATTCCTTCTTTCACTTTCTTCTAACTTTCTTTGTTCGCCTGCCAAGAGGCAAGGCAGGAACGCTGCCAAGATGTAATTAATAGCTAGTAAGATGTTTTTACTTTCTTTATAATAAAATGAGTTTTATTAGAATATATCTCGGGTTTATTTTCTTAAAGTATACTCCAAGGGAAAAGTCACAATCCATTCTCTAATCAAGGTGCAATTACCCAAAAGCAGAATGGGATTAATTGCCACCCTGACAGGGCATTTGGGAGGGGAAGAGTGCAGGTGATGTGAGAGTGGAATTGCTGACAACTGATGGGGAGGCATGGACTCGGAGAGGCCAGCTTCGGTTGTTTTAACAGCTTCAAGGCCAACCGTCCTGGGAACGGCGTGCACGAGGGCGGCGCGGAGCACCTGGACCAGAGACTTTCTCAAAACATCTTCCTGGCTGATGATTGGACTATATTAGCCTGACTACTGGGGTGTAGACTCGGGGGGCTATTTTCAATTTGTCTTTTTCCCCGCGCATTTGCTCCAGACCTTCCCAGGCTTTTGCTGCATTCAGTTCTTTCTTTAGTAAAAGTATCTTTTCTCTTGAGTTTATGGAGTCAAGGGTTTTCTTTCCTAGGAACTGATCGGAGGCAGCCCTGACGCAGCCTCTTCACCCAGATCAGAGCTATCCCCACGAATAAAGGCGAGATTTTCAGTCCGTCTTGAAAGAGCGTGGCAGATTTGTAAGGCTGACGTCAATCCCAGTAGATCAGGGCAGTGGCGAAATCCATTTTTTTTACTACCGGTTCTGTGGGCGTGGCTTGGTAGGCGTGGCAGGGGAAGGATATTGCAAAATCCCCATTCGCTCCCCACTCCAGGGGGGAGGATATTTGCAAAATCTCCATTCCCACCCCACTCTGGGGCCAGCCAGAGGTATTTGCCGGTTGTCCTAACTGCTCAAAATTTCAGCTACCAGTTCTCCAGAACCTGTTGGATTTCACCCCTGGATCAGGGTGTCAAACTCAAGGCCCGCAGTGGCTAGGTGCTTGGCGCTGACCACGAGGCACCCTGTAAACAGCAAAGGACCGGCCCACTGTGCCTCTGGCAGCAACAATGGAGCTCGGGAGGGCCACGTGCACACACACCCCGAGCTCAGTTTTTGCTGGCGGAGGGCTGCAGGAGGCCATCGCGGCTGAAAACCGGACCCAGAGAGCCGTGTGTGCCCCCCCCACCTCCATTTTTGCTGGCAGAGGGCTAAAAACAAAACAAAAAGAAAAGGAGAAATGTTTTTCCTTTTGCCTTTGAGCATGCAAGAAGGGACAGGAAAGGAGAAAGGGAAAGAGGAAAGACAAAGGAAAAGAAGGGAAGATGGGAAGAGAGCAAGGAAGGAAAAAGAAGGAATGAGGGGAAGGAAGAAGAAAAGAGAGGGAAGAGGGAAGGAAGATTATAATGAGAGTGAGGGAGGGTCTGAGGGAAGTCCTGCCTTAGCACTTGGTCACCACCACAGGTGCCCCCCCCCCGACGAGTGATGTCGAGCTGGCCATGCCCATCCTGACCACACACACACACACACACACACACACACACACACACACACACACCCAGGTCAAACCCAACCCTGACGTGGCCCTCAATGAAATCGAGTTTGACACACCCCTGCACTAGATAGATCATACCAAAACAGACCATCAACTGCAGGAGATCCAGAAACATCTTTATGGAGAATATCTCAAATGGTTACATCATGGCCACTGGACCAAAGTTTATTAAAACTGAAGACGTTTCGTTACTCATCCAAGCAACAACTTCTGTCAAAAGGAAAATCTGGGGTAGGCAGAAAATGAGACTCTCATTGGAAAGAACCAACTCTTGGCCATGCAAATAAAAGGATTTCCCCACCCCCACCCCCCCAAAATTGCCCCTGGCTATAACAACATCATCTTGCAAAGTCTGTCTGTGCTGGATATTTTCCTCTTTATACTCCAGTGTGTCAACTTGCAAAGCTTTCAAGTTGCCATGAGCAGGAGGGAGGGAGAACTGAAGTGAATTCCAGACATTCTTTCTGACGGCAATCAGAAGGAGGGTGTTAGGTTTCACAGCCAGCCAAAGTGGTTAATTGGAGAATGTGATTTATGACATGGCCAGTGGGGAGGGGAGAGACAGGGTCATAGGGGAACGTAAATCTACGGAGGATCAGTCCTAACTTCATCCCAGTATTGCCGGAATGATGCTCCTAATAAATGAATATATTTCCTTTGAAGTTTGGATCATGGCTCATGAATTAATTAGGGCATCTTTCGGAAACTTGACACAGTGAAGTTATTCTCTGCCTCAACAATTCTATGACCATCACTAAGTGTTGCATCTTATGATTTATGATGGATGTATTTTTACGATGACTACGATTGTGACTTGTTGCTTGTATGCACACTGAGAGCCTATGCACCGGAGACAAATTCCTTGTGTGACCAATCACACTTGGCCAATAAAGAATTCTATTCTAACTTTTAAGATGTGGGGAACTCCCAGAATTCCCCAGCCAGCAAGCATTTTAAAGTTCATCAGTTTAAGAAACATTGATTCAGGTAATAACGGAGGTGTTTGCAGACCAGCCAGACGGAATTGCTTGACCGATGGAATCCATGCCAGGCCTCTTCTGCTGGAAAGAATGGGGCAGGCCGATGCTGTTGAGGTGAGATGGCTCTTCATAATTTTGGCTAGCGCAACAGATTCATCCCTATTGGTCCCCAAAACCTTGGCAAGAGTAACTAATGGTTTGAGCAGTCCCAAGCTGGACTACTGCAATGTATTCTACATAGCAATAGCAGTTAGACTTATATACCGCTTCACAGTCCTTTCCAGCCCTCTCTAAGCGGTTTACAGAGTCAGCCTCTTGCTCCCAACAATCTGGGTCCTCATTTTACCGACCTCGGAAGGATGGAAGAACTTTGAGCCTGGTCAGATTTGAACTGCCAAATTGCAGGCAGCCGGCAGTCTGCAGAAGTAGCCTGCAGTACTGCGCTCTAACCACTGCGCCACCGTGGCTCATGGGACGGTCTTTGGAGATGACCCAACAACTCTTCAGGAACTATATTGCAAAGGCAATATAAGGTTGCAAATACGCTTTTAACTACTTTTAGTCGATAATTGACAGCCAGGCTGGGATTGATTAAATCATGCAAATAATAGCAAACAGGGAAAATCCCTTATAATACAAATTGCCCTGAGCATACAAATGTGGCTTTCCAGAATCAGCAATTAGACACCAAAGAAAAGATATTTGCAAACTAAGATAAGGGCATCCCTATTGGAGCTGCATGTCCACCAAATTAAGCATGACAAAGGGCACATTCATACACATCTCACAAAGGACCAACATTTAGGGTTGCCAGGTGTCCACTATTTGAGTGGAGAGTCCACTTTTTTCACATTATGTTCGCTATTTTTTTTCACAAAATAGTGGACATTTTTTTTTATTCAAAAGCTTTATGATGAAATGGTACGTAAGTTTTGCGAGTCAGAATTCCATGAAGTTTTGCGCCATGTTCCAACACGTTGGTTAAGTTTGTTTAAAGCGGTCGAAAGACTTTTTAAACTGGATACCTCTAAAATCGTATTTTATTTCTCTTGGATCTGATGAGTGCCATAAGGTTATCTGGGACCTTATTTCGGATCAGGAAAATGAACTCGCAAAGGACGATGAACCAACAATTTCAGAATTGTATTTATATTTCACGCACTTCTTCATGTCAATAATGCAAGACACCCTACTGAAGCTGGAAAGCAAGAAAATTCTTGCATGTGATCTTCACATTATCATGTGTAAGCTGCGTGATTCTTTGCAAAAATACGATGAGCAGTTTTTTGGAATGAAAGTTTTATTTGCCTTACATAAAAAACATTTGCCTGAGAATGCTGTGCAAAAGTTCAAGAAAGAAGCCATCAACGTGTATCAAAGAGCCATTGCGTACCTAGAAAAGTGGTATAATTTCACCGATTCAGTATATGAGACGTTAAGTTGTTTCAATCTAATTGATCACAATAATCCTCCAACTTTAGAAGAAATGGATGAACATCTGGTTATTATCACCATGGCGAGAAGAACTTCCACCCAACACTCTCTTCAATGAAATTTCTGCCTTAGAAGAAGTTTATATTCATCTGCAGGGCGATTCATCCCTTGATAAGTGGATGTACTTTTTCAAGAAAGAGCCAGCTCCGAGTTTACTGAAACTGTTCCAGTATTGTGCATCAATTCCGGTATCAAATGCAAACGTTGAATGAATTTTCAGCGTCATGGGAAATTTGTGGACTGACGAACGTAACCGACTGCTTGTACCATCAGTTCGAAGTGAACTTTGTATATTTTTTAATATTTCTCAACGTTGTACTGAAATTAAAGAATTATTCCTTAAACACAAAGAATTGATCAAAGCTGCGCAATCAAATAAAAAATACACACGACAGCAAAGTAAAATGTAATTTAATATTTTGCATATTATAATATATTTGATGTTTTGAATTTTAAGTAAAGTTTTGAAGTGATTATTTTAATACGTGTTAAAATGTTTGTAAGAAAATATATAATTTAATTGTACATTTAAAAAAAAAATTTACTACATAACCCCCCACCCACCCCCGCTTGTCCGCTATTTTTTGGAAGCAGACCTGGCAACCCTACCAACTTTCTTATAAATATTACCAACCTCTATGCCCAAAATTGTAGCTACCCAAAGGGGTGTTTCTATGCTCTCAAATAACAGAATTGGAAGGGACCTTAGAGGTCTTCTAGTCCAACCCCTTGCTCAAGCAGGAGACCCTATAATACCATTTCAGACAAATGGCTGTCCAATCTCTGCTTAAAAACCTCCAGTGTTGGAGCACCCACAATCTCTTTGGAGGCAACAACTGATCGTTCCACTGATCAATTGTTCTCACTGACAGGAAATTTCTCCTTAGTTCTCGGTTGAATCTCTCCTTGATTTGTTTCAATCCTTTGCGTCTTGTCGTAACTTCTCGTGCTTTAGAGAATAGCTTGACTCCCTCTTCTTTGTGGCAGCCCCTTAAATATTGAAAGACTGTTATCATGTCACCCCTGGTCCTTCTTTTCATTAAACTGGAACCATGATGGTGAAGCTATGGCACGCGTGCCACAGATGGCACATGGAGCCATATCGGTGGGTACCCGAGCTCAGCTCCGGTGTGCATGCGCGCGCCAACCAATTGACTTTTGCGCCTTCTGGGTCCCACCAGAAGTTGGCAAACGGGCCGTTTCCAGCCTTCGGAGGGCCTCCGGATGGGGTGGGGAAGGCCATTTTCATCCTCTCCAGGCTCCTAGAGAGGCTCTGGAGCCTGGGGAGAGCAAAAAATAGGCCTACCCAGCTCACCGGGCCATTGCGTGCCAAAAGCGGGACGGATGCGGTGGGGAGGGGGGTTCTATGCATGCAAGGGGGGTTGGGGCGCATATAATTATGGATATGGGCACGCGCATGCGCGACCCCCACTCCCTCCGCTTTTGAGACGCAATGGCAAAAAGGTTGGCCATCATTAGAACTACCCAGTTCCTGCAACGGTTCTTCATAAGTTTTAGCCTCCAGTCCTCTAATCATATTTGTTGAATAAACTTCTTCCTTTTCAAGCAGTGCCTCTAGTATCATTTTTATGCGAATCCTGGCTCAGACTGGACCAGAACGTTCTTCTGACATGCTAGTTGGGGATTATGAAAGATGGAGTTCAACCTCTTGAGGAGTTCCAGTTGAGAAGATCTTCCACATGGCCAAGTCCAGAGGGCCACCAGAACCTCATAGCCAGGCAGGTGAATCAGCTGTAGGATTGCGACGCAGCAGGTAATGCAAAAGGTGAGCTGGCCTTTGAAGGTTTCCACACCTACCGCCCATGTCACCATACTCCCAATCCTTGAGGAGCACCAGGAAAGCAGGTGTGAACTCCACTTTTACTCTTCAGTACCTGGGAAGCGGGGAAAATCCGGAGGATAGTAGGAAGTCAGAACTAAGCCAGGATGCCTCGCACAAGCTGCCTGCAATTTCCCCTTCGTGGTTTGGTTGAACGATTTCATTGTAAGTCTGGAAGGAGGAGAAACAAACCAAAACGTCAGAATTGGGACACTCTCCAGAACACAAATTGGCTTGCAAATCTCTGCTCATCAGCAGCTCTACAAGGAGTTGGAGGTCAATCTCTTCTCCAAATCCCCTGAGGGCAGGACAAGAAGCAATGGATGGAAACTAATCAAGGAGAGAAGCAACCTAGAACTAAGGAGAAATTTCCTGACAGGGAGAACAATTAACCAGTGGAACAGCTTGTCACAAGAAGTGGTGAATGCTCCATCACTGGAGGCTTTTAAGAAGAGGTTGGACAGGACTTCCGGTTTCCTTGTCTTCGGCGACGGCGGCGCTCTTTGAAGCTCCGCCAGCCCCGCCGCCTGTAGAGCCGCTTCGCGATCGAGAAGCGGCTCGAAAACTTCAAAATCCTGAGGATTGTTGGAGGAGAGATAGCAGGGCACAGGTCGAGCCCCTGTAACCCCCCAGGGAATCGTTTCTGGGGAGGAAACAGGCGCGGCTCCCTTCCAACCTGCTGAGACTCCGGGCGGCGTGGGACGATTCTGCTCCTGCAGAACAAGCCAGCTGCAGGAAACTTAAAGCGAAAGAACCAGCTTTAATAAACAGCGAAACTACCTGAATCCTGAAATTTGGAAACGCAAGTATTAGCACTTTGTTGACTTTTCAATCTGAGAAAATGCGAATGAGTGAAAGTGCTTTGAAAAAAATGGCGCCTAGCTTCAGAGTTAACGAGCCAGCGAGTGTGGATTGGTGAAGTTATTTTGTTTTGCTACAAAGTTTCCAAGTTGCTACTAAGCTGCCTTGTTTGTTATAAGAGAAATAACTGGGAAATTTTTTTCCCTTTTCAATATTGGACTCTGCTTTATTTTAACCCTTGTTTGATCAAATCTGGGGGACTTTTTTAGAAGTCTTTGTGCAGGAGGGAAAGGAAAAGGAACTTCCCTCTTTAGAAAAACTAGATCACGAGCCAGGATGGCTTCAAAGAAGCAGGAAGGGAAGGCATTAGGGGGGGGATCCCCCACACACAAACAGCAAACGCAACTTCCCCCTGCTCAACAGCTACAAACTCAGAAAAAAGAATTTGATGTGGGAGATTTAAAAGAATTTATTTCTAAAACTCTGGATGACAAATTTCAAAAATGTCAACAGGAGATAGATGATAAATTTCAAAAATCACATCAGGAACTTATGCAGGAAATTAATGAAGTCAAAGACATGGTGAAACAGAATCAAAATAAGGTGACCAAAAAAATATCAGAAGTGGCGTCTGGCCTGGCAGAATTTATTGGGAAAGTTGATTATAAAGTTGAAGAATTCAAATCAGAAGTTAATGTCAAGATGAAAGACAATGATTATAAAATTGATGAAGTTGATAATAAAATGCAGAGAATTGATGATGAGATTGTTATGATACAATTCCGGGCGATGGAATTCGCCATACGGCTTCGGGGAATTCGAGAGGAGGAGAGACAGGATTTGAGACAAGTTTGTTCTGAAGCCTTGGCCAAGATTCTACAAGTTAATCCTGATGTGGTATTTCACAAAATAGATAAAACCTATAGAGTGAACTCTTGGGTGGCCAGACAAAGACAACTGCCTAGAGATGTGGTCATATACTTTACAGAAAGAGGAATTAGAAATGATATCCTGCAAAAATCTTTTTATACTTCTGTACAAGTGGGGGGTTCACGACTTCAAATCTTTAAAGAATTACCTCCTAAAATGCTGAAAGCCAGAAAAGAATTTGGTTTTCTTGTTAAGGAACTGAGAAATTTACAGATACCCTTCCGGTGGGACGCACCAGCTGGGTTAATTTTTAGATACAAGGGAGAAGGGTATCGGTTGAATACCGTGGAGAAGGCACAACACTTTTACACTACTATTCTTAAGGAAAGAACACCATCTCCACGTACATCCACAGTTTTGGAGATTAAAGAGAGTGAAGAGAGGCAATTGCAAGAACAGTCCAAGCAGGAATTAGAAGTAGTGCAAGGTGCAGAAGGAGGTTTTCTGAGTGAGCCCTTGTTGGATTCTTCTCCAATTTTGGATTTGATTCAGTTGACAGAAGTTAAAGATCAACGTATAACTAGAGCCCAATCCAAGCTACTTAAACAAAAGCAACAACAACAACAGGAAAGACAAGACAAGAAGGCAGTTAAGAGTATCGTACAAGAGAGTGGAGCTATGGGAGGAGCGAGATCGAAGCTCTCGGATGAACTTCAAATATTTTGCTCTGTGCTCCAGAAAGAGGCTGATGACCTTTAAGTGTCTATCTTGGAATGTCAATGGGTTGAATTCAGCACAGAAAAGGAAGAAATTATTTACATATTTGAAACAATTTAATAATGATATAATATGTTTACAAGAAACGCATATCACAACTCAAGATCAAAAATATTTGATAAATTCAAAACTAGGAGCACATTATATATCTTCAACTTCGCAGAAAAAGAATGGTGTGGTTATTTATGTAAATAAAAAATTAACAGCGAAAGTTATAGAAGCAGATCAAGATGGTAGGTTTGTAGCAATTGAATTGCTCACAGCAAATGGTCAAATTCTTTTGATTGGAATTTATGCTCCCAACCAACAACAGGATTATTTTTACAAGATGTTACATACTAAAATATTGCAATGGGACTATAGATCTATTTTAATTATGGGAGACTGGAATGGAGTAATTGATTCTAAACTAGATAAAAAGAGCTTGGCAAAGTCTAGAATTAGATTACCACAGACTTTTTTTGATATGAAAGAAGATATGGAATTAAAAGATGTTTGGAGAATACATAATCCAAATGAATTGGACTATACTTTTTTTTCGGATAGACATAGATCTTTTTCTAGGATTGATTTTATCCTGTTGTCAAATGATCTACTTGTTAAGACAAAAAGAACAAAGATTTTTCCAAGAACTCTGACTGACCATAGCCCTGTATGGACAGAAATTGAGATGGATAAGGTTGAGAGACGTTCTTGGAGATTAAATGAGAACTTGTTTAGATATGAAAAAAATACAATAGAACTTAAAAAGCACTTGAAAGAATTTTTTGAAATAAATTTGAATAAAGGTACCCCAATTGAAATTGTTTGGGATGCAAGTAAAGCTTATATGAGAGGGGTACTCATCTACATGAACTCTAAACATAGACTGCTCCGACAAAAGAAAAGATCTGAGTTGGAAATGGAAATAAAGAATAAAGAACAGTTACTTATTAAAAATCCAACAGATGAAAGAATACGAAGTGCTATAAAACTTTTGAAAGACCAATTTCAAATGCTTATGGCGGAACAAGTTGCAACAAGTTTACAATATGCGAAGCATAATACATTTTGCAACGCTAACAAACCGGGCAGATGGTTGGCTTACACATTGAGGAAAAAACAAAGTATACGGACTATTGATAGTATTGATATTGGAGGGAAAGAAATCTTTCAACAAAAACTAATTAAAGAAGCTTTTGTGGATTATTATACTAAACTATATGCCAAAGAAGAGGTGCAGAATGGACTTATAGAAAAATATTTAAAGGATAAGAGAGTTACAAAAATTACTGATCAACAAAAGGAAAGTATGAATTATCCTATAACAGAGGAGGAGATAACAGCAGCAATTAAACAGCTAAAAACAGCCAAAGCTCCTGGCACGGATGGTTTGACTGCAGTGTATTACAAAACTTTACAAGCTGAAATGGTGGGACAACTTAGAGATTTATTTTGCAATATTCAACAAGGGGGTAAAATACCCCCATCCTGGACAACTGCTTATATATCTTTGATACCAAAAGAACAAGTTGGTCCTAAAAAACCAGAGAACTACAGACCAATATCTCTTTTGAACACAGACTATAAAATTTATGCGAAGGTATTAGCCAACAGGTTGATGCCAGTAATCCAAAAGGTGATTCATGCGGACCAAGCGGGATTTATTGAGGGCAGATATATGAAGGACAATGTAAGGCAAGTAATAGACTTATTGGAATATCTTGATAAGAATAAACAGATTTCTGCAGTGCTGGTTTTTTTGGATGCGGAGAAGGCCTTTGATAGAGTGGATTGGAATTTTCTACTAAAGACTTTAAAAAAGATGGGCTTTGGGGACCAATTTATACAGGCGATCTCAGCAATTTATCAAGAGCAAAAAGCACAGATTATTATTAATGGAAGTTTGACGACAGAGTTTAAAATTGAAAAAGGAACAAGACAGGGATGTCCGTTGTCCCCACTTTTATTTATTTTAACATTGGAAGTCTTGCTAAATATAATACGGGACTCAAAAATTTTGAAAGGCATAATGATAAGGCAAGAGGATTATAGAATAAAGGCATTTGCAGATGATCTGGTGGTTACCCTATCACAACCAATGGAATCAATAATCTTGATGAACGACATTATACAAGACTATGGTAGAGTTTCAGGTTTTAGAGTGAACTCAAAAAAGACTAAAATGATAGTCAAAAATATGACACAAGATCGTAAACATGAGTTTGAAAGGAGGGCAGGTTTTGAAATTGTACCTAAGGTAAAATATCTTGGAGTTCAGGTTGCAGAATCAAACATGAAATTGTTTCAAAATAACTATGAGGTGTTGTGGCGAGAGGTTCAGAAAGACATGGAGACTTGGAAAAAGCTGCAACTGTCTTTACTTGGAAGAATAGCAGCAGTTAAGATGAACATTTTGCCAAGATTTTTGTTTTTGTTTCAAATGATTCCCGTGCTTAAAAGTGATAAACAACTGAAAGTTTGGCAAACTGGACTTAATAAGTTTGTCTGGAACGAGAAAAAGCCGAGAGTGAAATTGAAAATTATGCAAGATGTTCCAGAAAGAGGAGGCCTTAAACTTCCAAACCTACAGTTATATTATGATGCAGCAGCTTTAACTTTAACAAGTGATTGGTTTGGAAGTAAAAAGGCTGGAATATTGAATGCAGAAAGTTTTGATCTTGAATTTGGATGGCATGCTTACCTATTTTATGATGATAAAGTTGATAAAGTATTTAAAAGTCATATACTTAGAGACTCTTTGATGAGAGTTTGGAAGAAGCACCGACTCAAATGGGATTATAAAATACCGCTATGGCTGGATCTTGGTCATACCTTGTGGAATACAAATATAATGTCACTCGGGGGGTTTTTATACAAAGAGGTTCTTTTTACAGATGCGGGCAGATGGCAGTTGAAGACATTGCAGACACTGTTGGACGAAGGGATTAATTTAACCTGGTTACAATATAATCAATTACAATTGAGATGGAAAGAGGACCAAAAAACTGGTATTATGTTGTATGAGGAAGAATTGGTTAGACATATAAGAGAGAAAGGTCCAATGCATATTAAAAGGCTTTACAATGTTTTGCTAGAAAGGGATTCAGAAACGGAATTAGTTAAAGATTGTATGATTAAGTGGGCACAAAATTTTGAAGAACCAGTGATGTTGGAAACATGGGAAAAAATTTGGGTTCAGAATGTTAAATTTACACAGTCGCAGAATTTGAGGGAAAATTTTTATAAAATGTTTTATAGATGGCATCTAGATCCTAAAAAGTTGTCATGTATGTACCCTAATGTTCAGCCAAAATGTTGGAGATGCGAATGTTTGGATGCTACGTATTATCATGTTTGGTGGACCTGTAGGAAAGTTAAGGCTTTTTGGATAAAAATATGGTGGGTCATGCAGAATGTTTTGAAGAAAAAAATTCAATTTTCTCCACAATTGTTTTTATTGGGTATAGTTAAGGGTTTTACACGGGGTGAAATAAAATTAATATTGTATATGATAACAGCAGCAAGATTGTTGATAGGTAAATATTGGAAGAATGAAGCTTTGCCTACTATCGAGGAATGGACTTTGAAGATGGCCAGTTTTGCAGAGATGGCGAAGATTTCAGCATATTTAAAAGATTGCTCACAAGAGACTTATGAATGGGAATGGAAAAGGTGGATAGAATATGTTCAGAACAAATACCAAACTAGAAAGTACCAAATAGCTTTTATTTGAAAACAATGTATTAGAAATATTTTAATGTAAAGAGATAAAGAGGGAAAATTATATAGGGGGAGGGATGGGTTCAGGTATATATATCAGTATTATTAGTTATGAGTATATAATAGGGAAGTCTGGGGGGGAGGGTTAGGGAGGGCTAGGGAGGACGGGAAGTTTGGGGAGGGAGGTGGGGGGGTGAAAAAAAAGGGGTGAAAATGTAATTGTAAAACTTTTGCAATAAAAAAAAAAAAAGAAGAGGTTGGACAACCATTTGTCTGAAATGGTGTAGGATCTCCTGTGTGGGCAGGGGGTTGGACTAGAAGACCTCCATTCCAACTCTGTTATTTTGTTATTCTGTTATTCTGTTACTCTTATTATTCTGTTTTTCTGTTACTCTATTCTGTTATTCTGTTACTCTATTATTCTGTTACTCTATTATTCTGTTACTCTATTCTGTTACTCTGTATTTCTATTACTCTGTTACTCTTATTCTGTTACTCTATTATTCTGTTACTCTTATTCTGTTACTCTATTATTCTGTTACTCTATTACTCTGTTACTCTTATTCTGTTACTCTATTATTCTGTTACTCTATTACTCTGTTACTCTTATTCTGTTACTTTATTATTCTGTTACTCTATTATTCTGTTACTCTATTACTCTGTTACTCTTATTCTGTTACTCTATTATTCTGTTACTCTATTACTCTGTTACTCTTATTCTGTTACTTTATTATTCTGTTACTCTATTACTCTGTTACTCTTATTCTGTTACTCTATTATTCTGTTACTCTATTCTGTTATTCTGTTACTCTATTATTCTGTTACTCTTATTCTGTTACTTTATTATTCTGTTACTCTATTATTCTGTTACTCTATTATTCTGTTACTCTATTATTCTGTTACTCTTATTCTGTTACTTTATTATTCTGTTACTCTATTATTCTGTTACTCTTATTCTGTTACTTTATTATTCTGTTACTCTATTATTCTGTTACTCTTATTCTGTTACTCTATTATTCTGTTACTCTGTTATTCTGTTATTATTTTTTTTGCTGAGATTCATGTTGAAAGAAGTCAGGCTTTCGGGCAAAGATGCCAGTTTTGACAGCTTGCAGATCATCTGATGCCCATCGCTGTGAGCTGAAGGGTTGATGGCACCAACTGCTGAGCAGGGCAGCATAAATTCGTGAGCCATATGGCCTTGTTTTGGAAGCTGATACGGGTACTGCCCCACCAGCCAGGTGGCTGGGAGACCTCTTGACAAAACATTGTGCAGAAATTAAATCATCTTTATTTCCGTCGCAGCTCTTGGGAGACTGGGAAATTCAACTCATCTGGGCTGGAAGATGAGAATCAATTTAAGATGGCAAAGATGCCACCACTGTTCCCACTCAAAGCTCAAAGGACTTTATTTCGGCCATTTTTTTATTTTTTTTAAATTTGATTTATATGCCGCCCTTCTCCGAAGACTCAGGGCGGCTTACAATGTGCTCAGCAATAGCCTTCATCCTTTTGTATATTTATACAAAGTCAGCTTATTGCCCCCACAACTGGGTCCTCAATTTACCTACCTTAGAAAGGATGGAAGGCTGAGTCAACCTTGAGCCTTGGCGAGATTCGAACCCTGCAGTAATTGCAGGCAGCTGGTCTTAATAACCAGCTTAATAACAGGGTGCCTTAAACTCCTGTACTACCAAGGCTCTTTGACCAAGGTCCACTCAAAAAAATGGGGTCAGCAGAAGCCAAGCTAAATGTTGAAGACCAGACCACCCACCGTTCCTGATGATAACAGAATAACAGAGTTGGAAGGGATCTTGGAGCCCCTTCCAACTTTTTTAAAATAATTATTTATTGTTATTTACCATATTGATAGCGGAGTGGTGCGGTGGCCTAGAGGTGGAGCTCTCGCCTCACAATCAGGAGGCTGAGAGTTCGATCCTAGGTTAGAGTCAGATATTTCTCTCTCTGGGCACAATGAGAATGTATCTCCTGAACAAAACTCCTCATTGGTGACAGGAAGGGCATCCAGCCAGTAAACACTCAGCTCCATTCAATTGCCCAGATTCCACCCCGCAAAGGATTATGGGGTCATTAAAAGAAGATGATGATGATGTATCATATTTGAGGGGTTCCTACAAAGATGAGGGGGAGGGGTCAAACTCTTTTCCCAGGTCCCTGGGAGAACTGCACACTTACATCAACTTTTGAAGCTTGCAGCACCTTTGTCTCAACCCTTGGCACAGCTGCCTGACCCCTTCATCTCCCAGGCTGTTATCCCCAAGGTTCAGCTCCAAGAGGGTCTCACTGGTTTCCAAGACAGAGGACAGGTCTTCACAGGCACTGGCAGTCAGGCCGCAGGAGTGTAAGCTGCAATGGAAGACAAGGACACCCGTGGGCCCACCATGTTTGGGAGATCACAAAATCCCTCATCATGTTTTCAGACAGATCTAGCCAGCAGGTGAGTCTCTGTTTGTGTGGCTAGTTGCCCAGAAAGCTGGTTGGTTCTTGGGGGTCCAAACTGGTGGACAAGAGACACAAGAGTTCCCTCTGCTGTGCCCTGACACTTTCCATCCTCAGTTTCACCAGATGTGTCCCAGCAACACAACGTAACACAACGCAGGAGGGAAAAGGAAAAACCCTCCAGATGGAACTTAAGACCTGAGAAAGGTTGACTAAGCTTTAATGCTCTTTTGCAAACCAAACGAGGAGCCATCATAATGTGGAGTTTCAGGTGCTCTACCTCATCTTACAACAGTTCATTTAGTGACCATTCGAAGTTACAATGGCACTGAAGAGCCTTATGACCGTTTTTCACACTTATGACCATTGCAACATCCCCATGGTCATGTGAACAAAATACGGAGGTTTGAAAACTGACTCACATTTATGGCAGTTGCAGAGCAGTCCTTTTGCAACTGACAAGCAAAGTCAATGGGGAAGCCGGATTCACTTAACAACCGGGTGCCTAACTTAACGACTGCAAATGATTCACTTAACAAATGTAGCAAAAAAGGTCATACAAGTGGGGGTGTGGAAACCCAACAAATGTCTCACTTAGCAACAGAAATGTTGGGCTCAATTGTGGTCATAAGTCGAAGATTACATATACAGGTTTGTCCTCAACCTACAACTGATTCATTCAGCGACAGTCCCAAGTTATGATGGTGCCGAATGGATGATGGATGGAGTTCCAGCCATCCCAGAATTCCAGATTGCAATCTGAGTCAATCAGTGGTGGGTTGCTCCCGGTTTGCACCGGTTCGTAAGAACCGGTAGTAAAAATTTGTAGTAGTTCGGAGAAGCGGTAATAACATTGGCTGGCCATGCCCCCGAACTGGTCCCCGGCCCAGTCGCCACTCGCTTACCCCGCCCACCTCATCAGAGGCTTTTTATTATTTATTTATTTATTTATTTATTTATTTATTTATTTATTTATTTATTTATTTGTTTAAATTTCTATACCGCCCTTCTCCAATATAGGACTCAGGGCTGTGAACAGCCAAAGTAAAAACAAGACATACAAAATCTAAAAACTGTTTAAAATAATTAAATATTCTGGCCATAATTAAAAAATTCCAATTTAAAATCAGTTTAAAATTTAACTCAAGCCATTTAACTCAATTTAAAATTTTTCTTTTAAAAGCATTTTTTCTACAACCTCTTCGGCCGAAAAAATGCTTTTAAAAGTAAAAAGAAAAAAGCCTCTGATGATCGCGCGGCTCAGCTGGGATCGTCAGAGGCTTCTGAAAGCATTTTTTCTGCAACCTCTTATGGTTGTAGAAAAAAATGCTTTTAAAAGTAAAAAAGTTGGCCACGCCTACCCAGTCACATTACCCCCCCCCCCACCAAGCCATGCCCACAAAATAAGCCACACCCACAGAACCGGTAGTAAAAAAAATTAGAACCCATCCCTGGAGTCAACCCATTCTGCAAGGAATCGGAAGGCAGGACAAGAAGCAACAGATGGAAACTAATCGAGGACGCTTACATGAGTCTCTGTAGCCGAGAAGAGGGGGGCTTCAGCCCTTGGCACAGCTGCTTTGCTCCAATGTCACTGAGGCTGTTGGCCCCCAGGTTGAGCTCCAGAAGGGAAGAGCCGGATTCCAGGACTTGAGAAAGGGGCCGACAGACGGCAGCTGTGAGATTGCAGGAGGGCAGCCTGTAGGAGATGGAGAATTGGGGTGGGGTGGGAAAGGATTTGCACCGGGATTATAGAATCACAGAATCCTAGAGCTGGAAGGGACCCTGGAGGTCTTCTACTCCATCCCCGGCTCAAGTCCTTATACCGTCTCAGACAAATGGTTGTCCAATCTTTTCCTAAAAGCCTAAAGATGATTGATTGATAGAGGTATATACCATATTTTTTGGAGTATAAGACACACCGGAGTATAAGGTGCACCTTAGTTTTTGGAGAAGAAAATAAGAAAAAAGCTGATTGGTGGGTGGATCGGCATCATCGAAATTCAGCCATGGGGGTGCAAACCATGGTTTATTGGTCAGATTTAAAGTGGCCACACTGATTTAGTGAAGGATGGCAGAAGGCGAGGTCACATGGGGCCTGCCAGCACCCCTTTTACAAGCCCCAAATTCGCCCTGGTGTGAAGAGGGCCACTTTTGGGATGAACAGTATTTGAGAGTAGTTAAATTTAAAGGGTTGGGGGATGGGGATAATGAAGTGGTGTCGGACAAGGGAATGAGACCAGGGGTGAAATGCTCCCGGTTTGGACCGGATCGCCCAATCCGGTAGCAAAGGCAGCAGGTGGTAGCAAAAATCCCTGCGTGCCCCCCCTACCATGCCCAGTTGAGTCGTGCAATCATCAGAGGCTTTTTAAAAAACTTTTAAAAGCATTTTTTCTACAACCTCTTCGGCTGAAAAAATGCTTTTAAAAGAAAAAAAAAGCCTCTGATGATCGTGCGGCTCCGCTGGGATCGTCAGAGGCTTTTAAAAGCATTTTTTCTACAACCTCTTCGGCTGAAAAAATGCTTTTAAAAAAAAAGCCTCTGATGATCCTGCAGTTCTGCTGGGATCGTCAGAGGCTTTTAAAAGCATTTTTTCTACAACCTCTTCGTCTGAAGAGGTTATAGAAAAAATGCTTTTCAAAGTTAAAAAAAAAAAAAAGTTGGCCACGCCCACCCAGTCACATTACCTCCCCCCCACACCAAGCCACGCCCACAGAACCAGTAGTAACAAATTTTACATTTCACCACTGAATGAGACCCTCCCATTTGCTGCCCTCCGGGTGGAGATGAGGCTGCTCACCTGAGGCTTTGAAGTGGGCAGGTGGGCTGAAGCAGCCATTCACACAGGTAGGAGAACCCGGAATCCTCCAGGGGGTTTTCACCCAAGTCCAGACTGGTCAGCCTTGCGTTGATCATTGCGATGGGTGTCAAGTCTCTGCAGGCAGTGGGAAAGAGGCCACACCGGTTCAGCCTGTGGAAATTGAGAGAGGCACACATAAAAGGATTATGGAGGAAATTGGTAGACACAAACACAACCTCTAGGTAGAAGAAGAAGCAACGGATGGAAACTAATCAAGGAGAGGGCCGGGCTGGAATTAAAGAGGAATTTTCTGACAGTGAGAACAATTAACCGGTGGAACAGAAGTTGCCTTCAGAAGTTGTGGCTGCTCCATTACTGGAGGTTCTTAAGAGAACAGGGGGTTGGACTAGAAGACCTCCAAGGTCCCTCCCAACTCTGTTATTCTGTTATCCTCTCATTTTCCATGCTCTGACCATCACCCATCAGGTCAACGTTTTTCAACCTTGTCCACTTGAAGATGGGTGGACATCTTCAACTCCCATGGTCGTTAAGCGAATCTGGCTTCCCCATTGACTTTGCCTGTCAGAAGGTTGCAAAAGGGGATCATATGACCCCAGGACACTGCGACCGTCATAAATATGAGACAGTTGCCAAGCACGTGACCCTAGGGATGCTGCAACGGTCATAAGTGTGAAAAACGGTCCTAAGTCACTTTTTTCAGTGACTTTCGAACGGTCACTAAACGATCTGTTGTAAGTCAGGGACTACCTGTATTGATTGGACAATCAAATGATATGTTTTGAACCCATCGTCAACTCAACTGTCCCTTGAGTCTCTTTCTACTTACTGGATCTCTGAAGATTTCAGGAATCCTTGCAAAAGATGTTGGAATCTTTGATGCCCAAACTCACAGCCAGAGAGACGGACTGAATTCAAAACCTCAGCAGCTGACAGGCAAAAGGATAAAGCTTTGAAGTCCAGCTTGGTCAAAAGTTGTGTTCTGAGATCCAAGTCGTGGACATCCTTCATCGCTCTCTGGGCAAAGACAGCGTCCTTCATGTCATAAATACAATGACACAATTCCAACAGAACCTCTTCTCTTTTAAAGGAGTGGGCTTTGGCTTCCTGACCCACCCACCTTAGCAATTCTGGCCAAACTTTAGTCCTGGATAGCTTGAAGGACCATGATTTTTGAAGGACACTCATTCTTTCCACGTTGGACAAGCCGTAGAGAAAACGGATCAACACGAGGTACCTGCTGGTACGTTCCTTCTGATCTCCAAATACCTCACTCAGATCTCGGGAAGGTGTTCCGGTGGTCTCCTCAGTGTCCAGCAGGTAGAACAAGGCTGCAAAAAACTCCTGGAAACTCAGGTGGGTGAACCTGTACAAGGTTTTCACTTGAACATCTTGGTGGAAGACTTTCCTACTTGCAGAAGGAGAGTCTGAAGTCAAGTAATAATCCAAGCCACGTTCCTTCAGCTCTTCTTCATGGAAGGTCATTGTTCTGTGGAGTATTCCATCTTTTGCTAAGGAGCAGAGGGCTTCCAGGTGGCTTGGCCTGGAATTGGTACCCAAGAAACTCAAGAGGAGATGCAGGTGAATTTCAGTGAGTGTTGCTGTTTCAGGGATCTCTTGAAGAAATTCTGCCTGTGGGTTTTGTTGGAAAATGGAGCCAATGACCCAACAGGTTGCGGGGAGGAAACACATGCTGAGAAGACTTTCATTTCTTTGAACCAATTCAAATATCTGGTTGGCTTGCTTCATATTTTGAAAGAAGCGGTGGAAATATTCCTTCCTGTGAACAGGGTCAAAGCCCAACACATCTACCAAGAGTGGTGATCTCAGACACTTCAACAGTGGGCTCACACCCATGGGCCTTGTGGTCACCAGGAGATGACACTTGGGGAAGATCTTTTTCTTGAGCAGACCTATCAACAGACTCACCACTTCCTGCTTTTGATGGGGATCCTTGTCCAGCGTATCAGCTGGGACATCAGAGAGCTTCAAGTCCTCAAAACCATCAACAATGAGGAGAAGGTTGTCCTGGTTGGCCAAAATGTCCTCCATAGAAACTATTCCTGGAGGACAACTGTTGAGGATCATCTCCATTGTACTCATAAGCTTGGTGCCACATCGGAGGGCGTTGCAAGAGATATAAAAGGCGTAAGCAAACTTGGTCAGCCATAGTTTATCTGATGCCCAGTCCAACATGAATTTCCACGTGGCTGTGGTTTTACCTGTCCCTGAAGGTCCAAGCAACAGGACAGTTTTTGAGTTTTCTCCTTCAGGATGTGGATGAAATAAGTTCTCCAGATCAACCTTCAGGCCATTTTCTGGATGGTTCTTCATCTCCCGGTGCTTTCTTTCCACAGCCATCATCTCATGATCTCTTTTGGGCAGTTCTGGTCTCCTCTTCAGAAGAAGTTCTACATAGTTCTCTTGGAGAGTCACCTTCCGATTGGGGTGCGGGCCAAGTTGAGGAAGATTTTGAAAAACCTCTCGGATGTGCCTCTTATATTTCTTCCTGAGATCTAAAGAAACACATCAAAAGAAAACATTCCTAATTCAGTGGCAGAAATAATAGAGATAGTCCTTGACTTACAACAGTTTGTCAGTATATAAGAAATTATGAACTGGGATAGCCATAACAACAAGTCAGCCAATGGGAACTGTTTGGTGACTAAGAAACAGGATTTGTTGTGAGCCGTGGGAGATGGCTCGGAGCCTGGGTGTGGCCTGTATATATATATAAAGCTTCTGTGATTATATAGATTCTGTGCTTCTGGATTCTGAGTTCTGGTTCTGGCTTCTGCTGCATGGGTACTGTATACATGCATCATGCTTTATATTACTGTATATGAAGAAGTTTCTTTTTTACATGAATCCTGCTGAATTATTTTCTTGTGTGCTTGTTGGATTGCTGCAAACTCTAACACAGTTCACTTAGTGACCATTCAAAGTTACAATGGCACTGAAAAAAGTGACTTATGACTGTTTTTCACACTTACGACCGTTGCAGACTCCCCAGGGTCACACAATCAACATTCAGATGCATAACAACTGACTCATAGTTATGACAATTGTATGTGATCACTTTTTGCGATCTTCTGACAAATAAAATCAATGGAGAAGTCAGATTCACTTAACAACCATCACTAACTTAATATGCAGGGATTCACAACGGTGGCAAGAAAGGTCGTAAAATGGGACAAAACTCACTTAACCAATGTCTCACTTAACAACAAGACATGTTGGGCTCAATTGTAGTCATAAGTGAAGGACTACCTGTACTTTTCTAAACCAAGATCCAAATTCTTTGGCAAAGAGAAAAGCAGGTTGGATAGTCTTATTCTGCCTGTCAGAACAGATGGCATCCCAGCAGTTGGGTTGTTTAAAAGAGACACAAGTGGACTTTCCCCAAGTCCAACCATGGGAAAATACAGCTAATATTTACAACCAAACTTTCAACCTTCTGTTTAGTGACCACTCAAATTTACAACCAACGGCCCTGGAAAAAGGATCGTATGACTATTTTTGACATGAACGTTGCAGCATCCATGTAGTCACGGGATCAAAGTTCGGATGCTTGGCAACTGGCGTGTATTTGTGATGGTTGAATGTCCCAGAGTCTTCTATTTTTTTTTTGTCTTTTCTTTCATTTATTTTTATTCATATTTCTTTTCTAGCCAATCATAAAAATGTCCCCATGTCTTGAAATACACAGATTCCTCTTTATCTTTTATTCTTAATATTAATCTGTTCATTTCTACACATTCTAAAATTTTCTTTATTATTTATTTATTAAATAAATATTATTTATTTATTTATTTATTTATTATTTATTTATTAATAATAAATATTATTATTCCTTCTAACGGGATTTTTTCTGCTTTCCAGTTTTGTGCAAATACTATTCTAGCCACTGTTATTATATGTATGGTCAAATACGTATCTTCTTTGCCATATTTCTCTGGTAAAATTCCCAATAAAAATGTCTCTGGTCTTAATTCTATACGCTGGTGTAGCATTCCTTCTAACCATGTTTGTATTTTAACCCAATAATTCTTTGCTTCCTTACATGACTACCTGAGTAAATGAAAAAGGGGGAAGAAGGGGGAAAACGAAAAAAGAGGTACTATATAAATATACGCTAAGGATGATATATGTGTAACCAGCAAAATAGAAAAGAGATTGAAAGGAAAATGTGGGTAAATATAAGATTGGGGCTGCTCGAATTCCATCTTGATAAAATATTGAATTGAAAATGGACACAACAATGGAGATGGAAGGGAGAGAGGAGTAGAGGGACAGGTAGGAAGGAGAGAGGAGAAGGGAGGAAAAGAGAGAGAGAGAGAAGAAAGGGAAAAGGAGAGGAAGAAAGGGAGGGGAAATAAGAGTAGGAGAGAGGGTTAGAAAGAGAGGAAGAGGGGAGGAGTGGGGGAAAGGAAGGGGAAGGAGAGGAGGGGAAGGAGAGGAGGAAAGAAGAAAGTTGAAAAGAATAGATGAAGGGAGGGAAGGGTAAGAGGAGAGGAGGAGAGGAATGGCTGTTGTGGAAGAAGGGAGATATGGAATGGTAGACGAGCAAATCTGAATGTATTTTAAAGTTTTAGGATGAAGAATGAACCAATATGGAAACCAAAAGATAATATGTGTGATAAGAATGGCTAAAGAGATTGTACATTTATATATGTTTTATGAGAAATAAAAATAAAAAACTTTGATGAAAACAAGAGAATGTCCCGGGGTCATGTGATCTCCTTTTGGGACCTTCGGACAAGCAAAGTCAATGGGGAAGCAGTGCTGGCTGGGGAATTCTGGGAGTTGAAGTCCACACCTCTTCAAGTTGCCAAGGTTGAGAAGCATTGGCCTGGATGGACTTGCAAAGGCTAATAAGAAAGCTGTGGTATTTCAGAGTATAGGGGCCATGCCAGAGAACCTTTGAGCCTTGTCCCCCTAAATTCTGCTAAAGATGGGACCCCAGTAGGCATCTTCCACTTGGTGGAGATGGTCCTTTCTAAGATATCCTGAAGCCAAGCTATCGAGAGCTTCCTAGCGCCTTGGTGTCCGCATTTCCTGTGTCGGATGAGGAGAGCACATCTTTCTCCTTCTGTCCTGGCCACTTTTTACAGAGGCACAATTGAGAGCATTTTAGCAAACCGCATCACCGTTTGGTTTGGTGGCTGCAGTGTCTCAGATAGAAAGTCCCTACAGAGAGTGGTGAGGACAGTGGAGAAGATTATAGGAAGCTCGCTTCCCATCATTCAGGATGCTGCTTTATAAGCGCTATGTGATTAGAGCTCAAAGCCTTATTAGAGACCCCACACACCCACTTCACAGTGTTTCTTTTGCTCCCCTCTGTGACGGGTTTCGAAGGATTTCTAGAAAAACTTCCAGTTTCTGTAAAAGCTTTGTTCCCTAGGCCATCCGTCTGGTAAACTCACAAGATTTGTTTTTCTCGCCATGTACATGTATACATCCGAACTAGACTGTGTTGTTTCTCTGTGTCATAGAATATATGTGGGTATATACCAGAGGTGGGTTCCAGCAGGTTCTGACCAGTTCTGGAGAACCGGTAGTGGAAATTTTGAGTAGTTGGGAGAACCGGTAGTAAAAATTCTGCTGGCCCCACCCCCATCTATTCTCTGCCTCCCAAGTCCCAGCTGATTGGGAGGAAATGGGGATTTTGCAGTAACTTTCCCCTGGATTGGGGATGGAATGGAGGGGTATCCTTCCCCTGCCATGCCCACCAAGCCACGCCCACCAAGCCAGACCCACAGAACCAGTAGTAAAAATTTTTGAAATCCATCACTGGTATATACATAATTATGTATGTATGTATGTATGTATGTATGTATGTATGTATCTATGTATGTATGTGTTTATTTATTTATTTATTTATTCTGTCATGTTTATGTAGTGTATATTGGAGGTAATGACCCTTTGAGAGCTGTAGTGGTATAATAATAATAATAATAATAATAATAATAATAATAATAATAATAATAATAATAATAATAATAATAATAATAATAATAATAATAATTTTATTTCTATTTTTATTTATTTTATTTCAGGGCGGTGTACAGCCTATTTAAAAACACAAGACAAAACAGCAATTAAAATTTAAAATAATTAAATAAATTTGGTTCAAATTTAAGACCCCAGAAAATTTAAATACCCCAATTTAAAACTATTGTGTTGATAGCCCGGCCTGGCGGGACAACAGGGTCTTCAGTGCGCAGCGAAACACCCGGAGGTCGGAGATCTTACGTATTTCCGGGGGCAGTTCGTTCCACAGGGCTGGGGCTCCCACAGAGAAGGCC
Organism: Pantherophis guttatus; assembly: GCF_059756535.1. Lineage (NCBI taxonomy): Eukaryota > Metazoa > Chordata > Lepidosauria > Squamata > Colubridae > Pantherophis > Pantherophis guttatus. Next base: position 3,162,370 of record NC_142064.1, read on the forward strand.
CTCCCCCTGGGTGTCGCCAGCCGACATAACTTGGCCGATGGCACCCTGAGGAGACCCTCTCTGTGGGAGCGGACTGGCCGGTGGGAGGCTATCGGTGGCGGAAGTCGGTCTCGAAGGTACCCGGGTCTTATGCCAAGCCTTTATTGTAAATGTATATCATGTATACAACAAAATTGGTTATGCAGCAAAATCTCATTTTAATGTATGCCGATTAGTGTACACTCGAAGTGACAATAAAGTTATTCTAAGCTCCCCACCTGTTATTTTGGGATGGGCTCAGAAGCTCCTTGGCAGTCAAAGCACCAACCAGAATTCCTGTCCGTCTTTTTTTTTTTTTTTTTAATTTGATTTATATGCCGCCCTTCTCCGAAGACTCAGGGCGGCTTACAATGTGCTCAGCAATAGCCTTCATCCTTTTTGTATATATTTATACAAAGTCAGCTTATTGCCCCCACAAACTGGGTCCTCATTTCACCTACCTTTGAAAGGATGGAAGGCTGAGTCAACCTTGAGCCTTGGCGAGATTCGAACCCTGCAGTAATTGCAGGCAGCTGGTCTTAATAACCAGCTTAATAACAGGGTGCCTTAAACCCCTGTACTACCAAGGCTCATCGTCTTTCACCCAGGAACAACCTGGCTGCTACTAACAGTAGCTTTTTGAATCATTTTTTACAGCCGGTCCCAGCAAGAGCAGTAATCTAACTGAGAGGTGATAAGGGTGTAACATATGGCTGCCAAGGCATTCTGGTCCAGATAAGCGTATAAACATCACGACAACTACAGAGGACAAAGTTCTCCTGGCCGTAACTTCTCCTGCAGTTCCATCTGGAGCCGGATGTTCAGATGTTTTTCTTTTATGAGGACAGCAGTTCTATCCAGACCTAGTTTTGGAACCATCTCAAACCAGAATGTTTCCACACAAATAACTATTCCATCTTGCTAGGGATTGAATTGGCTTCTACTATCCAGACCTTCCTGCTTCAGAGAGAGTTTAGGAATATATCTACCAAAAATACATATGTAACACACATATACACAAGCTATAAACATACATATACAGGTAGTCCTCGACTTAAAACATTTAGAGGCCATTCGAAGTTCCACCACCACTAAAGAAAGTGACTTAGGACCGTTTTTCACACTTACGACCTTTGTAACATCCCTGAGGGTCACATGATTTACATTTGGATGCTTGACAACTGATTCACATTTACGATGGTCACAGTGTCCTGGGGTCATATTGCAATCTTCCGACGGGCAAAGTCAGCAAGGAAGCCTCTTAACCAATTTCTCACTTAACAACTTAAATTTTGGGCTCAGTCGTGGTCGTATGTTGTGGACAACCTGTATATACCTACACCATACACATATCTCCATCTCCAACTCTATCCATCTATCATCTATCTATCTAACCGGTTTGGCCGAAGTCGTGCAAACCGGTTTGAATCCCACCACTGTATGTGTCTGTCTGTCTGTCTGTCTGTCTGTCTGTCTGTCTGTCTGTCTGTCTATCTATCTATCTCACTGTCCATTTTGAATACATAGCGGAAAGAGGAAACTTGAGAGTTCACAAGACTGAGGCTCCATAGAACCAAACTGAATCTGGATGTTCTGTTTTGGATACTGTGAAGCCCCTTCCCAGAAGGTAACAAGAAAAACAGGCCATGGAGAGGATGGGTAGCGTCTCAGACAATCCTGTGGGCTCTGTTCAAGCATCACTTATATGTGCCATGTCATGGATGCTGTGGATGTCTTTGAACATGGAGGAGAAAATTGATGGGAGGTTGTGCTGTTGCAAAAAGAGTTCATTCAATGTCCTTTGTGGGAAACTCAGAAGGAAGGAAGATCTGGGGCCATTTGCATCCAGACAACTTGTAGCGAAGTGCTAAAGCAGGGATGCCCAACCTTCTCCATTTTAAGACTTGTGGACTTCAACTCCCAGAATTCTCCCAGAAGTTGCAAAGTGGCCACCTCTGTGGCTTTGAATGGAGAGGAGAAAATTGATGGGACGTTGTGAAAAAAAAAAAATCATCCAATGCCCAGGATGTTGAGACACCTTTGAGACTGGGCCAGCCGGCAAATCTGCACATTTGCTTCGAAACAAATGTAGGGTGCATTTGTCACAGGCACAATCAAGACAGGTGTCCACGAGGTTTCTTCTGAGGGCCTGAAAAAGAGGAAGGAATGGATTCTTGAATGGCTTGATCCCCACAAACATCTACTGTAGAGATGCAGGACATCTTAGCAAAAATGTGAAGAACATACGAAGAATGGTTGCAAGAACTGGGTATGTCTAGTTTAATGAAAAGAAGGACTAGGGCAGTGGTGGGATTCAGCCAGTTCGTACCACTTTGGGAGAACTGGTTGTTAACTTTCTGAGCAGTTTGGCAAACTGGTTGTTGGAAGAAATCATTAGGGCAGAGAACCGGTTGTTAAATTACTTGAATCCCACCACTGGACTAGGAGGTGACATGATAGCATCTTCCAATATCTCAGGGGCTGCCACAAAGAAGTAGGGGTCAAGCTATTCTCCAAAGCACCTGAAGGCAGGACAAGAAGTAATAGATGGAAACTAACCAAGGAGAGAAGCAACCTGGAATTAAGGAGAAACTTCCTAATGGTGAGAACAATTAATCAGTGGAATAGCTTGCCACCAGAAGTTGTGGGTGCTCCATCACTGGAGGTTTTTAAGAGATTGGACAACCAATATCATCAAGTAGGGTCTCCTACTTGAGCAGGGGGTTGGACTAGAGGAGATATGACAGTAATATTCCAGTATTTGAGAGGCTGCCACAAAGAAGAGGAGGTCAACCTGTTCTCCAAAGCACCTGAAGGCAGGACAAGAAGCAACAAATAGAAACTAAGCAAGGAGAGACACAACCTAGAAATAAGGAGAAATGTTCTGACAGTGAAAACAATCAACCAATAGAACAGAAGTTGCCTTCAGAAGTTGTGGGTGCTTCATCATTGGAGGTTTTTAACAAGAGACTGGACAGCCACTTGTCTAAAATGGTATAGGCCAGGTCTCCTGCTTGAGCAGAAGGGTGGATTAGAAGACCTCCAAGGTCCCTTCCAACCACTGTTGGCATCCTCCCACTCTCATGATCAGCCTGTATTTACAATGGTTGCAACATCCTGGGGTCAAATGATTGTGACCTTCTCAACTGGCTTCCGACAAGCAAAATCAATGGTGGAAATATAACAATTATCTGATTCATTTAACAACTGCAAGAATTCACTTAACAATTGTAACAAAAAAAGGTTGTAAAATCAGGCGCAATTCCCTTAGCAACCAGTTTGCAATTCAACACAAATTCTAGCCTCAGTTGTAGTTGTGAGTTCAGGACTATTTCTATGTAAAGTGCCCTTGTAAGAAAACATTCACAAAACACTTCTGGTGCAACAGTCAGACAAATCAGCAGGTAATGTGTCCTCACTGGCAAAAGGCGAAGCCCTGTTGGATTTCTGCCTGGCCAGAAAACAACCCAAAAACAGAAGGATGACATGTTCCAAACAAAAGAAGCCAGCTTACCATCATATTTCCATTTTTGGAGACGGGAGGCGGAATCTCGCATGTTGATGGCACGGAGGACTTTGATGGTTGTGTCTTGCGCACCCTGCTCTCCGTAGGCCTCCAAGAGAAGCGACAACACGTCCACTGTGTGGGCATCCTTTAACTTGGCCCAGGGGATGAGTTTCTTCTCCTCCAGGTAAGAAAAGTGGAGTTTATACTTGAACCTCTTGAAATCTTCCCCGGGGAGGTCATCAAGTGCGAATAACAAAGCGTCCTCTAGAGATTCATGAAGTTCCTCCATTCCTGCTCAGGAAACCAGGCGCGGGAAGAGGTTACAAGCTCCTTGGAGAGAGAGAGAGAGCAGGAGAAAGCTACTTGTAAATCATTCTCCTATTGATCACTGATTAACCACCAAGTGGCTAATTATCAACTGAGACCACACGAAGCGACAGAGGAACACAACGTGAAGAATAAGCCTGACAGCATAGCTCTGGGAAATGAATGTTTGTAATTCTTGGGGTTGAATTCATACAACCAGGCTGGGTTTGGCTAGGTTTTAACCTCGACTGGCACTGAGGTGAGTATGGTTATGGGAATCCAATGTGTTTCAGTTTATGGACCAGCATATTCTACAGACACAGAAGAAGGGTTTTAAATCACTCGTTTGGGAAGTAGTTGTGTATTGTAAACACATTGACAGATTTAACTATAGTTTCAACTGGGAAACTTTAACCATCCTAGATCAAGCCACGTCTTGGTCCAAGAATTCTTGGAAGCCTGGCATTCAAGACAAATCAGCCATCAGCAGGCACATAGAGATAAACAACATCTACATGCCATTCCGAAGAGACAATCAGCAAGCCAAAAAGGGAACAAAAACACAAGAAAACATATCCTCACGAGCGATCAATGAGCAGAGATTAACAGCAAGATCAACTTTAGACCAACAAGCAAATAACACCCCAATCAGGGAACTGCCAATCACACAAACAGACTAACCAAGGGATCACCAAGGACACTCCCCCACCAACATTGACAGGGCAAACCATTTGTATATAAGTGAGAAAACCCCACTCCCTTTCAGCATTGATGATGTTCCCTAGTTGGGTAATGAAATGCCTTCAAGAAAAAAACCGAGCTCAGAGAGCACCAAGGACCCCAAGTCCTCCTCCTCCTCCCCATAAACCCCACTCCCTTCTAGCACTGATGATGTTACCTAGTTAGGTAATGAAACACTTGCAAGAAAACTACCGAGCCCAGAGAGCACCCAGGACCCTACAGTTCTCCTCCTCCTCCCCCCCCAAAAATTAGAAAACACAACTTTAAGGCCAAAGGGAACCAATCTTTCATTTTGAACGATGTACAGTGGTGTCTTGTGATTTCCCCTTCTTAATCCTTAATGTCTTTCCAGACATTTTGGTGCCCCTCCCGAATGGGAGCTGCTGTCCCACAGCACAAGCATTGGGGAAGGTCTCCGGTCTAAGAGTCAGCAACACAGAGAGCCGTTCCAGAACTTTCTTAGTGACGATGCTTCAGAGTTGAATCTGCTGGTTTCCGCTCCATAACTAAAGCACCAAAGCCCTTATTAGTTCATGCTTCCAGACCACATTACCAACATCCGTTCTCCTCCTGCAGTTTCTAAGATAAGAAATTCTCCGTTTCCTGAGAAAGGGCAACCGAGGCACACGTACCGTGTAAGGGTGGTGGTGATGGAGGAACAGATCCGTCGGAGCAACCGATCCTGGTATCTTCAGGGCTTTGTTTGTTGAGCTCCAGGCAGAGTTCAAAAGCAGAAGTGAAAGCAGTATTTTCTCCTTGCCTTTCCAGCGAAGGGAGCCTCAGAATGAGGTAATGGCTCAAAAATATCCACTAGGATCCCTCCCACTGGAAAAGGACCAGACCTTCATCCCTCCCACTTCAGCTGGGAAAGAATCAGAATAGAGTTGGAAGGGACCTAGGAGGTCTTCTAATCCAGCTCTCTGCTCAAGCAGGAGATCCTATAATATTTCAGACAAATGGTTGTCCAATCTCTTCTTAAAAACCTCCAGTGTTGGAGCATTCACAACTTCTGGAGGCAAACTCTTCCACTGATTGTCCTCACTGTTAGGAAGTTTCTCCTCAATTCCAGGTTGCTTCTCTCCTTGATTAGCTTCCATCCGTTGCTTCTTCTCCTGCCTTCTGGTGTTTTGGAAAATAAGCTTACCACCCTCTTCTTTGTGGCAGCCCCTCAAATATCAGAAGACCGCTATCATGTCCCCCCTAGTCCTTTTCTCGGGATTAGCCAAACCCAGATCCTGCAATACTATTTTAGTCTCCAGGCCTTTAATCATCTTAGTTGCTCTGCTCTGTGCTTTTTCAAAGTCTGAACCTCTTTTCTGTAATGTGTTGACCAAAACTGGATGCAGCATTCCAAGTGTGGCCTTACTAAGGCTTTACAAAGCAGTACTAATACTTCATGTCATTTTGATTGTATGCCTCTTGCTTGTACAGCCAAGGATTGTATTAGCTTTTTTGGCTGCTGCCGCACCCGGCTGGCTCATGTTTAAGGGATCGTCCGCTGGGACTCCAAGGTCCCTCTCACTGTGATCAGATCACATCGGATCAAATCTTAACGAAAGAGCCAGAGACAAATGGGAAAGGACATTCCACCACAATTGTGGCCGTCCTAGAATTTCAAAAGAAGAATGCATATGCTGTTGTGGGAGTTTGCATGCGCCTATGGCAGGGGTGGGCAACTGTGGCCCTTTTACAACCTGTGGACTTCGTCTCAGGAATTCTGGGAGTTGAAGTCCACAGGTTGTAAAAGGGCCACAGTTGCCCACTCCTGGCCTATGGACTTCCACGGCCTTCAGGTTGATAACATTTGACTTATAGGAGTAAGCAAGGCTGGGCATTGGGAGACTTGGAATATTATGTCCCGTTTTGGTCGCCACGATACAAAAAAAGGTATTGAGACTCTAGAAAGGGTGCAGAGAAGAGCAACCAAGATGATGAGGGGACTGGAGACTAAAACATACGATGAACGGTTGCAGGAACTGGGCATGGCTAGTCTGGAGAAAAGAAGGACCAGGGGGGACATAATAGCAATCTTCCAATATTTGAGGGGCTGCCACAAAGAAGAGGCAATCTATTCTCCAAAGCATCAGAAGGCAAGGCAAGAAACAACGGATGGCAACTAAGCAAGGAGAGAAGCAACCTAGAACTAACGAGAAATTTCCTGGCAGTGAGAACAATTAAACGCTAACCTTGATTGAACTTGCCTTCAGAAGTTGTGGGGGCTTCATCACTGGAGGTTTTTAAGAAGAGACTGGACGACCATTTGTCTGGTATGGTAGAGGGTCTCCTACTTCAGCAGGAGGCTGAACTAGAAGACCTCCAAGGTCCCTTCCAAATGTGTTATAATGTTACCGTTACTTTTGAAAATTGGAAAAGTGAAGGAGTGGAAAGTCCTTCGCGCAAATCTACCTTTCTTCTCCTCTAAAGGATGCTCCTTGTAAGTGAAGGAGCCCATCTGCATGAAATCCAGCATCTTCTTGAAAAGATTATTGCGGTGTCCAGTAGGGAAAAAGACTATATAGCTCAGATGTAGGACACCTACTTTTTAAGAAGGTCTGAAGGTTGATCTTCAACATCTCCACAATTCAACCATCCCCAAGAGAGCCAGGGTTTTTCACATATCCAATCAAGGGACACCACGCCAATCTGGACCAGTGGTTCCACTGTCCAAATACTCTTCCTAGATTCTAGATCCTAGAAGAATTGCTAACCTCTACCTACCAACTTTGGGCCCAGCATCCAATCCACAACTCAGGGCAGGAATCTAACTCAACGCTCCCAATCTGACCATTGTCCAGCTATTGATGGGCCCATTCAACACAAGGGAGCCCAAGCCTTCTGTGCTTCACTGGTTTCATTGTTGGACTGTTACTTCTGCAAAGACTTTTTCGCACATTGAGTCAGGACCTGTTTTCTTGCAACTTAAATGCCTCATTTCACATCCTACACAAAAAGTGGAAAAGTGTCAAGGGTCCTTCTGCATTTGTAAAGTGCTGTAGTATCATATACGGTAGTTACAAAAAGTCTACACATGCACACACCCCGTTAAAATGCCAGCTTTTGGAGATGTAAAAAAAAAAGAATCAGACAAAATTAATGACTTCAAAAAATTATTCCACCTTTAATGTAACATATAAGCTGTACAATTCAACTGAAAAAGAAACTTAAAATCTTTTAGGATGAAAAAGAGAATAACAATAGAAAAGTTACAGTAGTGCGCTTGCATAAGTACGCACAGCTTCTTGTAAGTACCGAAGTGCCTGTGTTCAGAATAAACCAATTGCATCCCACCTGATTATCATTTTAAATTCCATTTGTATTGTTTTCACTTTTGCACTTTTGGCTGATTCTTGCTTTTATTAAGTCATTGTGTTGCTTGAAAGGAAGGTTACCACGGAAGATTCTATATAAGCTACCAAGGATCTTTTTAGCAATAGCACTTATATACCTCTTCACAGTGCTTTACAGAGCTCTCTAAGTGGTTTACAGAGTCAGCTTCTTGCCCCCAACAATCTTGGTCCTCATTTTACCCATCTCGGAAAGATGGAAAACTGAGTCATCTTTGAGCCAGTCAGATCGAACTGCTGGCAGTGGGAAGAGTCAGCCTGCAACACTGCATTCTAATCACTGTGCCACTCCTTTTTGATTGCAGCGGGATAGAAATGTGTTTAAGAAATAAGTTCTATTATTTTGAATATACTTCGAGAAAGCCTTTTACCGTTGCATTGTTTGCTAACTTTGCATCAAAGGCCGATGAACTAATTCAATGTTTTGTATTTTGCCACATGGGAAGTACAGTGCCTTCCCTTGGTTGGAACGCAACTCTTGATTTGAACAGAGTCCTAGGCCAGGCTGAAATGAGGTTGTGTAGTCTGTGGTTCAGACCGTTTTGGGGATGTCAGCTTTCACCAGAGAATTGTGTGTAAATCCAAGTAAGGTAATAAACCACTTGGTGGTTTGGTTTGGGAATGAAGGAAATGAATAAGAAGTTACTCTTTTATAAAAGTGTTAAATGCTATGTTGCTCTTACTGATTACAAATTGTAATCAGTAGAGACAAGGTGTTATGACTTGCTAAAAGCTCCCTTGGAGACAGGAACCTTGGGCAAGACCAGTATCAGTCAGAAAGGAACATCTGCTCAAGGTGAAAATTAAAAGTAAACATGGTAAGATAGTTGTTGTTAGGCAGGAAATGTCAAGATGACCCTTTAAAGTATAAGACAACTTGGAGAAGGACTTAGGAGAATAAAGGGGAGTTGGGAGGGCTTCTTAGGCGTGGCGTGCATTGGGTAGGAGTAAAATGTGTAGCTTGAAACCTGCTTCTTGCACTCTTTGAACTCAATCCAATTGGGAAGGGCCTAAGAGGCCGCGCTTGCAACTGCTTTTTATTTTTCTTCATGATATCTCCAATAAACCTTTGATTTTGTGAACCAGACTTGTTTTTGAATTGTGAGTATGCAACTGGGGTTTTTATATCTCACAGGAAGAACAAGTAGGAACAGAGCAGTAGTTGCGGCTTGCTAATTCTGAGTTAGGATTTGAACTCAACAGGGTCACTCAACAGGGATGGGATATGACCAATAGAATAAGTCTCAATTCACACACATCTGCAGGTCTGGAAATTCCAAGAATCTGCCCTAAAATATGTGGAAATTCAGAGAGACAAGAACTGAAAGAGGGTGTTTTTAAGAGTTGTTCAATGGCATTGGACGCAGTTGCCGATATTTATTTATTTATTATTTATTTTTAAATTTGTATACCGCCCTTCTCCCTGAGGACTCAGGGCGGTGAACAGCCAAATAAAAACATAAACTACAAACATTAAAATACAATTAAAAAGATATATATAAATATTGGGGGGGGGGAAGGGAGTGGGAGGAGGAAAGGGAAGAGGAGGAGGAGGAAAAGAGGGAGGAAGAGAAGAGGAAGAAAGGGAGGAGGAAGAGAAGAGCAAGAAGAGAAAGGAGAGGAAGAGAAAGAGGAGATGGAGATGGGGAGGAGGATGGGAGGGAGAGGAGAGGAAGGATGAGGAGAGGAAGAAAAAGAGGAGAAGGAGATGGGAGGTGGAAGAGGATAGAAGGAAGAGGAGCAGGAGGAGATGGGAGGGGGAAGAGGAAAAGATGGAGGAGAAGAGGAAGAGGACGAGGAGAGGAAGAAGATGGGAGGGAGGTAGAGGAGTTGCCTAGAACAACTGTTAACATTGATTAATCTTTTGTGGCTGATGAATCCAAATTTACAATGTTACTTCAACTAATTTCAGATCACTTTTTAAAAAAAAATTTGATTTATATGCCGCCTTTCTCTGGAGACTCAGGGCAGCTTACAATGCGTTAAGCAATCGCCTTCATACTTTTGTATATTTATACAAAGTCAGCTTATTGCCCCCACAATCCGGGTCCTCATTTTACCTACCTTAGAAAGGATGGAAGGCTGAGTCAACCTTGAGCCTGGCGAGATTCGAACCTGCAGTAATTGCAGGCAGCTGGATGTTAAATGCTGCCTTAGGAGGCATTAGCTTCCTACGCCACTCAGGCTCCTCCTCCCGTCATCTCTTTCAAGATCTCTTTACAAAGAGAATTCTTGGAAGCATCAAGAATTCTCTATTAAAAACTCCCCCAAAGAGACAAATTCTTGGTGGCTGTTTCTCTTTAATAAAAATCTATCCTACTAATTCTAAGGGACCCATCTTCTGGAAAGGAAACTGTGGGTTTTATGAGAATGAAATGGGCAGCGTCTAAATTTGATATATGAACAAAATGTTGCTACCAAAGTTTTGTCAGATGGAAATGTAACTTATTAAGGCTTATTCTGAAGGCTTAAGCCACTCCAAAAATGTAACTCCTATCTCTCCGGTGCCTTCAATATCAGTGGAATATGATTTTAAAAGAAGGAATGAGGACCTACGCTGTCTTAAATAACCAAATGCCAGCCAGTCTCTTGAGGATTCATGAGGATTTTATTATGGTCCACAATAACAGGTATTTTGACAAATCATGCGTTCCTCACAAATTGGCTGAATGAAGACTAAAAATAAATTAAACTCTAAAGATGATATCATTTAGCCCCAAAGGGTCAGGACGTAGCTTCCAGATAGATGTCACCAGGGGTCTCCAACCTGGGCAACTTCAAAACATGTGGACTTCAACGCCCAGAATTTCCCAGCCAGAGTTGAAGTCCACAAGTCCTAAAGTTGCCAAGATTGGATACCCCTGGACACCACGATACCGGATGAAGCTCAGGAGTTCTACCAGTTCCTCGGCAAGAGCTGTTAACATGGGAGATCTGAGATCTGAAGGAGGAGATCCACCTGGAGCCCAACAGAAGGATTCCAAAGCCTGGCCTTCACTCAGGTATGGGCTTCACCTGCTTTGCGGCTTCCAGCTGGGTCAGCATCTCATCCCACTGGACAAACTGTTTGGAAAGGAGGAGGGTCTGCAGGAAATCTTTAAGGAAAAGAGGATCTGAGAAAAGCTGAAAAAACCTGGCTGGAGAAATGTTTAGCCTAATGAAGAAAAGAATTAGGGGAAAGCCTGTTAGCATCTTCCAATACTTGAAGGGCTGCCACAGAAAAGGGGAGGGTCAAGCTATTCTCCAAAGCACCTGAAGAGAGGACAAGAAGTAATGGGTGAAAATTAATCAAGGAGAAAAGCAACCTAGAACTAAGGAGGAATTTCCTGATAGTGAGAACAATTAATCAGTGATCTCCAAGGTTCCTTCCAACTCTATTATTCTGTTAATTAATCAGTGGACCGGCTTGCCTCCAGAAGTCGTGGGTGCTCCATCACTGGAGGTTTTCAAGAAGAAATTGGACAACCATGTGTCCAGGACGGTATGAGGTCTCCTGCCTTGGGCAGGGGTTGGATTAGAAGACCTCCTAGGACTCTATGATTCTGTGAAATCAGAAGCAAGCAAAGGAAACTCTTAATGGACAGCCGAAGAAACCTTCAAGGTAGATGAAAGGCTTAAGGCAGCCAGAGGAAATCGTGATGCTTCTGACACAAATAAACAAATAACCCAGAGAAAAGCTGAGCTAGTGAAACAGGGGCAGTTCCACCTGAGCAGCAGAGTATTACACATACCAAACCTAGTGAGAAAAAAGGATATCATTTTGTTGTAATTTTCCAGAAGTAACCGGATGTTCTCGGTCACAGCTTCACACTGATCCTGCAATATGAGAAGAGTTCAGTCAATCCCTATTTCCTTGTCTGCCATTGGGTATTTTAAGTACTAAATGCTGCAAATGCTCCATTCCACCCCCACAGGCAGGGTTATTTGTTTCTTAATCTTGCAAACTGTTAAAGATTTGGGATTACTGATTAAAACAAAATGTGGAAAATTCAGCACTATTGGTTTAAAGAAAGGACTTTGTTGGCAGCATGTAGATAAATGGTAGAATTTCTCTGCTCTCAGATGTTGGGAGAAAAGCTGCCAATTGAGACAGATTTTAATTTCCCCAGGGAAATTTGCTACTAGCAACTTCTGAATCACAGGAAGTAATACCACCTCTTCCTGTCCTGCGAATTTCTTGATCTAGTCACAAGTTCTTTACTATAATTTATTCTGTTTATCGATTTTTTTAAACCAAACTAGATCAAGATTTAGTGACTGCATTCATATACCACATGAAGAAATTTGGTCTGTTTTAAGTTTGGTTTTCTATTAATTTATGGTCCACTGTACAGTGCAATGAGATTCCACACACACACACACCCAGGGCAAATGAGGAAATTCGCATGAATGCAGCCTATCTGACCCTAACAGCTTCTGTGTTTATCAAAAAATGCAAGAGAGCAGTTTCTATGGAGATTCTCCATCAGCCAGGTCCTGGTTGTCCCAAAGGCGCTTTTTCAAGAGGCAACTGGACTTTCTGGTTTTTCTTTGAAGACGTCTCGCTTCTCATCCAAGAAGCTTCTTCAGCTCTTCTTCATCCAAGAGCTGAAGAAGCTTCTTGGATGAGAAACGAAAAAATCCAGAAAGTCCAGTTGCCCCTTGAAAAAAGCACCATTGAGACAAGAGGGCAGTTGTGTGATTGAAGATGCAACTGCCAAGCTTGCTTGTTCCTTTGACTCCCTACTGCAGAGGTGGGACAAAACCCAGCGCAATCTAACGGGTGACATTCTATTTGGAAGGTTTTCATATAATGAAGGCGATGTGTCTGCTGGAGACAGGTGGGGCCTCAGGTGGGAGTGGACACAGGCTTCTTAAACCGGAGGTGAATTCTCAGCATTTTCCAGCTGGGCGCTTACCTGCTGCTGAAGGTGTATTTGTGAAAGTCGCTGGAGCTTGGTGGCATGATCAGAAGAAGCTGTAAGAGACCACAAAGAGAAAGCCAGGCTCTTGTTAAAGGTAAAGATAAAGATTCCCCTCGCACATATGTGCTAGTCATTCCCGACTCTAGGGGATGGTGCTCATCACCGTTTCAAAGCCGAAGAGCCAGCGCTGTCCGAAGACGTCTCCGTGGTCATGTGGCCGGCATGACTAAATGCCAAAGGCGCACGGAACGCTGTTACCTTCCCACCAAAGGGGGTCCCTATTTTTCTACTTGCATTTTTTACGTGCTTTCGAAATGCTAGGTTGGCAGAAGCTGGGACAAGTCACGGGAGCTCTCCCTGTTATGCGGCACTAGGGATTCAAACCACTGAACTGCCGAACTTTCGATCAACAAGCTCAGTGTCTTAGTCACTGAGCCACAACGTCCTTGTTACGATTGGCTGTTGTTACGATTGTTCAAAATGGAAACGGGGGTCCCACCTCCCCCAAATGGCCGTTGGGGGCTGTCCAGGAAACAGTTTGGCTCCTAAAAATCCTCCATTTTGATCTGCTCTCTTCAAACTACGGATAAAAGTTTTATAAAGCCGGGAAGCAGAATCAGTGCCCAGGAAGCCTCCATCTCTCCACCACTAAGTGATTGCTGAACAAATAGTTGTAAATTGAGGACTACCTATATTTATGAATCAGAATCAAGTGAGCAACCGATACTTTGGAAAAGTATGATAGCCACAGGCCTTGCTGTAACAGAATAACAGAGTTGGAAGGGATCTTGGAGGTCCTCTGGTCAAAACCCCTGCTCAGGCAGGAGATCCCATACCATGTCAGACAAACAGTTGTCCAACCTCTTTTTTTTTTTTAGGAAACTCCAGTGATGGAGCACCCACAACTTCTGGTGGCAAGCCGTTCCACTGATTAACTTTTCTTACTGTCAGGAAATTTCTTCTTAGTTCCAGGTTGCTTCTCTCCATGATTAGTTTCCACCCATTGCTTCTTGACCTGGCCTCAGGTGCTTTGGAGAATAGGTCGACCCACTCTTCTCGGTGGCAGCCCCTCAGATATTGGAAGACTGCTATCATGTCCTTCTTTTCATTAGACTAGACATACCTATACTTAATTCCTGCAACCGTTCTTCGTATGTTGTAGCCTCCGCTCCCCTCATCATCTTGGTTGCTCTTCTCTGCAGTCTTTCTAGAATCTCAACATCTTTCATATGTCGTGGTAACCAAAACTGGATGCAGGATTCCAAGTGTGGCCTTATCAAGGCCTTATAAAGCAGTAGGAACACTTCTCGTGATCTTGATTCCCTCAGGGATATAGCACAGGGAGTCACTCACCTTTGATGTGTGCGCTGTCCAAATAGGGTTGCAGGCTCTTCACCTGTTCCAGAAGTGCTGCCTGTGCCATGATGGACTGTTCTTCTGGTGGTGGGAAAAGCATGACGTAAGTCAAGCAAAATCTATATTTTGATTTTGAAAAGAGCCTGGATAGCTCTGCAGACTAAGCACCGTAATTAACATCCAGCTGTCTAAAATTACACCAGTTCGAATCTCACCAGGCTCAAGGTTGACTCAGCCTTCCATCCTTTCTAAGGTAGGTAAATTGAGGACCCAGTTGTGGGGGCAATAAGCTGATTTTGTATAAATATACAAAAGTATGAAGGCTATTGCTTAATGCATTGTAAGCTGCCCTGAGTCTTCAGAGAAGGGTGGCATATAAATCAAAATAAAATAAAATAAATAAATAAAATAAATATATTGCTGTTCCAGTAGCAACAGATCACGTGACCTGTGCCCTGAGGCAGCAGATTAACAAGCACTGATCATGTTCCCTAGTTGGGTAATAAAACATCACCACTAAGCTCAGACAGCACCAAGGACCCCACAATCCTTCTCTTCCTCCTCCTCCACTCTGCAAACCCACTCCCTCTTAGCACAGATGATGTTACCTAGTTAGGTCATGAAACATCTGCAAAAAACCCCACCAAATTCAGGGAGCACCAAGGACCCTACAGATTAACAACTAATCAAAGCCAGCTATCTAAAAACAAACCTTAAGATAACTTTTAACTGATCTGCTTAGATCTATGCACCATTGAATAACATAAGGATCATTGCCAGGTAAATCTGCACAAGATTATGACTTAAAACTGTGCTTCAAATATAGGATTCAGATCCTTTCAATTTAAAAAGTCATTTTAGTGCAAGTAAGCACTTTATACAGTATATTGAAATCTACTGCTAAAACCCCAGAATATAAGGGCCTATCATAGATTTACCTGCCAATATGAACTGCAGCTTCATGGCATCTGGCACGGCCATTCGGTCAATGTACTGGGGATCCAGGTATTTGAGGATGTCTTCAACTTAGAGAAGGAACAACATAAAATAGAATTAGAATTTTAGAATGCAGCAGTGATAGAAACATATGCTGGATGATGAAAAGGACTGAATCAGCAACAAGCCTCGTGGCTGCTTTTTCCTTGGAATTGTGCTAAATCAGGGCTCTCCAAACTTGGCAACTTTAAGACTTGTGGACTTTACATGGCTGGCTGGGGAATTCTGGGAGTTGAAGTCCACAGGTCTTAAAGTTGCCAAGTTTGGAGAGCCCTGTTCTAGATGAATAGGGCTGTCCAAATATTAATGCTAAATTATTATTGAGGGTTAAGTATTCTTAATTTTTTTTACAATTTTTAAAATTTTTAACTCAAATTTTAATTCTAACATTTTAATTGTTCATGTACAGTTTCGTATTTTTTGTACATTGCCCAGCCGCTCTTTGAGAGTGATGGGTGGTTCAGAAATGTGAAACATAAATAAATGTTTTCAAACCAAAAGTATTGTGTTTTTAATACTAAGAACCACTTGTTGGCATGCTAATGTTTTCTCAATGCCTTCTTCCAATTTTTCAAAATAAGGAAGATAACATCAGCATGCCATATGACACATTTAGAATTGCAGAGTTGGAAGATGCAAAATTGTAAAAGGCAGGCATATATATTTATTTGAGAAATTGTCTCTGTAATGGAAATGAACTGTAACCATGCATTTCTACACTCTTTGTTCCCATTTCTGTATAATAATAAAAAAAGAGGATCCTACAACATTCACTTTATTTATTAACATTACTAGGCAGCTCCACTACCAACAGACTGTGGGCAGCAAACACGCTTAATTAAAACTAAAATCATCAAAAAGTTCCAAAGACCAATGGGATGAAAATTCATATTTATGAAGGGTACATTACATTCAAGAAACAATCTGATAACATCCTCAGTTTAAATCAGGCTTCATCCACATTCAGCAGTTATAAGACCTCTTTTACGACAGCTGATAGGACAAACCAGCATTTTGTTTTAGAAAAAAAGAAAATCACTTACTTTTTTTGAACAGAATTTTAACTCTCTCTCTTTTGCTTGCAATGTTTCCCAAGGCGCCTTGAACTTTGCCCAAGCCATCTGTTATCTAGAGGGAAAAAAGACCATTATTCACATCTGCAAAGAAAGAAAAAATGCTGCATACAGCTTGCTTTGAAGCAGTGTTTTTCAAAGTTGGCAGCTTTAAGATGAGTGGACTTCAACTCCCAGAATTCCCCAGCCAGCATTTGTCCACCCAAAAGCTGCCAACTGCTTTAAACTTTGAACCGCAAGTGATAAATGGAAAAGTACTTTGCCAAACATTGAACACTAGAGGGAACTAAAGATTACAACTAAAGGAGAAGAACTCAATTTAAAATTACAGAATGATGCTGTTCTGATCCAGCTCCCCAAATATGACAAACCCTCTGTAGTTGAAGCAATGATTCCTTTATTAGGAACGCCAGCAGCCCCAGCAAAAAGTTTCTCTCTCACCGCAGGCTAACAAGTCCGGCTGGCAGAGAGATGAATAGTTGTCTGCCACATATATTCATCTCTGCCTCCTGCCTTTTATCCCCAGAGCTAGGGTGGGGCTTTGCTAGCAGCGGTGGCTCTTCCGTCCCAAGGACCAGCCCATAGATTTCCACTGCTCTCCTCTCCTCTGCCTTCTGCGCATTCACTCATCAGGCTCTGGACCTAGCTGCTCCTCTTCTTCCTCCTCAGCCACCTCCAGACCTGGGGACTGTTGACTCTCCATCTGAGGGCTGACGGATGGCCCAGACTCCACCTCTGTCTCTCTCTCTTCTGACAGCTCCATTCCCTCTTCCCCCTTGGAGCTCTCAGGTTGCCCTGATGCTGGCCCTGACTCCCACGCCTCCTCCTCCTCCTGATTTGGCTACTGGAGAGGCCGGCGGCTGACAGGCCCCAACAGAACCAAAATATTTTAACAATGGACACATCGAAGGATATTTTTGAACAACAGACCAAGAAGTTAATTTTAATAGTACCTGTCTCTATAGACAGACTGTATCTAAAAGATGCCATGAAAGAGGAACAAATTCAGATTAAGAATGAACTGAAAGTAGATTTAAAAATGAGAGTCTACAAGAATGACATGGCAAAAGTTGTTACCTCAGACATACAAAAGAAATCGGCTGGCGTCTTAATAATTAAAAGGGATACAGATAGTCCTTGACTTACAACAGTTCATTTAGTGACAGTTCAAAGTTAGAACGGCGCTGAAAAAAGTGACGTATGACCATTTTTCATACTTATGACTGTTGCAGCATCCCCATGATCACGTGAACAAAATTCAGATGCATGGCAATTGGCTCAGGTTTATGACGATCACAGTGTCATGTGATCCTCTTTTGTGACCTTCTGATAAGCAAAGTCAAAGGGGAAGCCGGATTCACTGAACAACCCGGATTACTCATTTAAGAACCGCAGTGATTTACTTAACAGGTGTAGCAAGAAAGGTCGTAAAATTGGGCAAAACTCACTTAACAAATGTCTCACTTAACAAAAGGTATTTGTGTGTGTGTGTGTATTGTAGTCGTAAGTCGAGGACTACCTGTATTGTTGAGCTTTATTTGTCTTTTGAATTTCTCCGCACTCTCTTTTGCTTTCTTTTCCGCACCGTCTACTTTTTTCATCCTTCTTTTCTCCCCCGGGTTGCATTTGTTTTTTACTGTTGTAATTATAATCTTTAATATAATTATTACACACATCTACATAAGCACACCTATTGGGCACATTTATTCCAACCAAGGAAAGGAAGATAAATATGTCATTCCAAAGGGGAGGATTTCAGTCAAATTCAAGTTTTTTTTTTCCTGAAAAGCTCAAAAAAAGAAAAAAAGAAAAAAGAAAATAGCCAGAAACAAGCTGGGGAAAAAAAAAGACTTTGGACCCTAATTCTCTGCAGTTGTGCACGATGGGAACTGTTGTCCTTTTGGCAATATTCAGAGGCAAACGTTGTGATTTTTGGAGGGGGGGGAGAAAAAAAAAGGAAATTCCTCGTTCACCTGACAGAGCAGCTGTTCCCACGCCAGGCCTAGATATTGGGGGGCGGGGGGGAAAATAATGGGCAGTGAACCCCTTTCTCACGTTCCCAGTGTTACACGTGTCGTCGTGGGAACACAGGCAGGAAACGTGTCAGTCTAAAAAAAAAAAACAACCACCAAAAATAAAATAAAAGGCAGCGCCCCTCGCTTTCCTTGGCTGCCCCGCACCTCACGAGGTACTCCAGAGCCCAGCCAACGGCTGGCAGGGGATGATGGGCTTTGGGATACCTGACCCCCCTCCCCACCCACCCCCTATGGAGGAGACGGCCTCCCCTAACCCGGGGGACTTACTTTCCGGGGGGCCCCCGCGGACGCGGCTCCGGCGGGGGCCCCGAACATCCGCTCTTCCAAGGCGTCGAGGCGGCTTTGCAGCTGCTGTACCTCAGACACCGCCATCTTGGCCCCACCCGTCAACCGGCGCCGGGGAGCCAATCAGAATCTTCCGAGCCGGGGCGCCGCTCTAAGCCTCCGACGGCGCGCCTCTATGGTTCACCCAGGATCAAGGCAAAAGAGGGAGAAAATAGTGACGCCGTGAGAGATGTGTGGCTCTCTAGCCTTTCAAAACTCTATGACCACTCCTTCGGATGGATGGATGGAGGGCCACAGGCCGGATGTTTCCGCACAGAAAACCGGAAGCGACTCAGCGTCGCCATGGAGACGCGCGGAAGCGTCTCGGTCGGTTTCTAGGCCCGAAGCGTCAGAAGCCAGGAGTCGCGTCCCATTATCCCCAGCCAGAGGGGGTCGTTTCCCCGTCCGCGAGGGAGGCTTGTTTGCCTGGAATTGGAACGGCCGTGGATCACATCTCCTTTTTGCTGCGGGATTTTGGCGGGCTATCGAGGGTCGCGGCCGCCATCTTGACCGGTTTGACCTCCAGGGGCTGCACTAAAAAGGCAGTGCTGGAAAGCGAGCCTGCTGCTCAGGAAAGCCCAAGCCCTCATCACTGCTTCGTCAATGGAAGTTTTTTTTTTTTTTAAAGACGAGATTGGACAAACCGTTTGTCTCAAATTGTATATAACTGTTTGAGCAGGGGGGGTTAGATTAGATGACCTCCAGGGTCCCTTCCAACTCCTCTTCTGATTAACTGATTGCCTGGGGACGGAATGAAAGCCGCAGATCCGTATATAAATCAAATAAATCGTATATAAATCAAATAAAAGTAAAAGTAAAAAAGTAAAGATCCAACCTGCCCATGGCTTGGCAAGATTTGATCGTGAGAACACAACTCTGGGCGACTCACAAGGACAATACAAGCTGGAAAAAACCCACCCTGGAGGCCTCAGCCTCCTCCTCCAGGACCACCTGGAGCACTGGAGCTTCAATGGCAGAATATGGACCCTCAGCAGAAGAGGGGGAGGTCATCCAAGAACACACACCTCTATTGTCCAGAAAACTTGGCTTTGTCTCTCTATGCTCCCCCACATCTCTTCCGCACCTGCACCAAGTCCGAAAGTTGGTTAGTTCATTCTGGAGGATCCTGGTTTAGCAACCCAACCAAGGCACCCCGCCCCCCCACTGCACCTGTCTCAATGGTGCCACTTGGGGGTCCCCATCCTTCCAGACTGTAGGAAGCCCCCCCTCCCGCTCCCCGATTAAAATATCCGTTATTCTTAATATTAAAAAGAGGCAGGATAGAATGTTTCCCAAGAGGAGAAATGGAAAAATTTTTTGACAAAGGCAGAAAGCAGCCCCAGTCTTCCTGCCATAGGAAAACAGCTTCAAAGTAAGAAACTTGAAGAGGAATGCAGATGTTGTATCCATTCAGGAGGACTGGGCTATTCGTAAACAAAATGCAAAGAAGGTTGCAGCTGATGGGATTAAGAATTTTACATCGCCCCCACCCAAATTGTAAGAATTTTAGGACATAAGAGGATTTACCTACCACCATTAGAATAGGGAAAGACCCAAGGCTCGCTACATTGCACAAGCCCCCTGGAGCATCTCAATCACCAAACCCCAGAACCTTATAAAAATCCAGCCATTCAATCAGCCATTTTGTCAGACACCCCAAAAACACCGCTGCTGTCACTGAAGTTCCTGCTCAAGCAGCGGCGGGGTCCGTGGGAATCATTCCTGCCCCGCCGCTGCTTCAGCGGGGAGGATGATGCTGAGGGGGAGAAAAACCGCGAGGTTTTGCCCCAGGCGGCTGGCCCTGCAATGGCGGCTTGAATGGCGCAACTAAAGTTGTGCTCGCCGGTGAATGTTGGTGCAGGGGCCTCAGCTGCAGCGCTGCTCCAACCAGCCAGCTGGGCTGGCTGCTCCGTCCCCACCGGCAGCTGGGCGATGCTGCGCATGGGGCATTGAGCGGCTGCCAGCTGCATGGCTCTTTGCCGGTGGCCAGCCCGGCGAGGAAGTGCACGGCCTCTGCTCTGCGCTCGGGAAAGCGAGGGGAAGTGGCATGACAGCGGCTTCCCTGCTCAGCCCCGACAAGAAATGCATCCATGGTGCCCGCACCAGCGTCCCGAGAGAAGCAGAGACGATCGCCGCTTGCAAGCAGACAAGCAGAGGCAGCAAGTATACGCTGTGCCGTGGGAAAAATGAGAGGCCCTGTTGTCCCGCAGAGCCTGCCATTCTGAGGCACGTGGGCCTGGGTGGAAGGCAGCTTTTTCTGCAGCATCCCCCTCTCCTCTTTGGATCGCCCTGCAGGGGGGGCTCTGCCTTTGCAGAAACAGGGCGGGCGGTTTGTACAAAGGATTGGCGGGGGGGATGCGCGGCCCTCCGGGATGGAGAGCGGGGCAAGAGAAGGCTCCGAGGTTTGCTTGGGCAGTCAAGCCAGAGGGAAAGTCCAAGCGTTGGGGCTTCAGAGGGGCAGAATGTGCTTCAGAATGTGCAGCTCCTGGCTCTAACGGTGAGTGATGTGAAGTTGGCCACGCCTACCTGGTCACATGAGCAAGCCACACCCATCAAGCCACGCCCACAGAACCGGTAGGGAAAATTTTTGGATTTCACCACTGACTAGAACTCACTATCTCCTGGTGATTGGCCCAAGGTCATCCAGCCGGCTTTCATGCCTAAGGCGGAACTAGAATTCACAGTCTCCTGGTGATTGGCTCCAAGTCACCCAGCCAGCTCTCATGCCTAAGGCAGCACTAGAACTCTTCATCTCCTGGTGATTGAACCAAAGTCACCTAGCCAGCTGTCATGCATAAAGTGAGACTAGAATTCACGGTCTCCTGGTGGTTGGCTCCAAGTCACGCAGCCAGCTCTCATGCCTAAGGCAACACTAGAACTCTCCATCTCCTGGTGATTGAACCAAAGTCACCTAGCCAGCTGTCATGCATAAAGTGAGACTAGAATTCACAGTCTCCTGGTGGTTGGCTCCAAGTCACGCAGCCAGCTCTCATGCCTAAGGCAACACTAGAACTCTCCATCTCCTGGTGATTGAACCAAAGTCACCTAGCCAGCTGTCATGCGTAAAGTGAGACTAGAACTCACGGTCTCCTGGTGGTTGGCTCCAAGTCACCCAGCCAGCTCTCATGCCTAAGGCAGCACTAGAACTCTCCATCTCCTGGTGATTGAACCAAAGTCACCTAGCCAGCTGTCATGCGTAAAGTGAGACTAGAACTCACGGTCTCCTGGTGGTTGGCTCCAAGTCACCCAGCCAGTTTTTATGCCTAAGGCAGCACTAGAATTCCCCATTGCTTGGTTTCTAGCCTGGTGCCTTAATCTTTAGACCAAACGGGCTCTGAGTAAAAGATCTGCTGTCGTAAATCAGCTTCAGAAAATATATTTGCATAAGAGGCTCCTGAGTTTTGCTACTTCTCGAAGAACGCTACGGCCGTTCCAGGGGCAGCTACTTAGCACGCAACCTTGTCACCGAATATGAGTTATTTTTAATTTGCGCCTTCAGGAAGCCAGCTGAAGTCAGCAGGTCCTATCAATACCGGTCCACTTACAGTGCCAGGTGGTGTAATGAAAATCCGATGGGAGGATTGGCGGGAGTAAATAAGTATGCCATTAAAATGAGAAAATCAAATCCCCGGACAGGTCTTTTCTCTCTCTCATTGATTCCTTTTATTACGGAAGTATTGCAGCTAAATAACATTAGTGTGAATCATTTCGATAGTGTTTTCCACAGATGCCACGTCAATAACCCAATTGCGGCCTCGCCGTGTAAATTCATGGGTGTTCTGGATGCCCTGTTTGGTCCTTTTGAGTTGACCTTCCCTGCTGTACTGAGGAGAAAGGAAGAGGCTTGATGGCTCTGGATCTCCTTGCCTCTTTGTTTGTTTTATGTGATTCTCCCTCCCTCCTCCATTTATCTATCTATCACAGTGGTGAAATGTAAAATTTGTTACTACGGGTTCTGTGGGTGTGGCCTGGTGGTGGCGGTCATGTGACTGGGTGGGCGTGGCCAATTTTATTTTATTTTTTTACTTTTAAAAGTATTTTTTCGGCCAAAGAGGTTGCAGAAAAAAATGCTTATAAAAGCCTCTGCCGATCAGACAACTCAGCTGGGATCGTCAGAGGCTTTTAAAAACATTTTTTTACCACCTCTTCGGCCAAAGAGGTAGTAGAAAAAATGCTTTTAAAAGACTCTGACGATCCCAGCTGAGGCATGTGATCATCAGAGGCTTTTTTTTTCTTTTTACTTTTAAAAGCATTTTTTTCAGCCGAAGTGGTTGTAGAAAAATTCCTTTTAAAAATTAAAAAAAAAAGCCTCTGATGATTGCGCGGCTCAGCTGGGCATGGGGGGGGGCAGGGATTTTTGCTATCGGTTCTCCGAACCACTGGCCGCAATCGCTACCGGATCTGGCGATCTGGTCCAAACCGGGAGCATTTCACCCCTGATCTATCACAATCATCATATAAACGTCAGGATTCTAAGTAACACCCCCAACAAAATCAAAATGCTGAGGCAGGAAAATGGCTCCAGGGCTGACACTACATCTATTCTATCTATCTACTTACAGTATCTACAGTAGGGGCCAAAATTGTGGAAACCTTTTGGGAAAAGTGTATTTTTGAGGTTTGATGGCTAATAACACCACTTTTTTTTTTGTTTGGAGTTTGAAGATAATCCTTTTCCACTGCTGGAATGGCCTGGGAATAGCCCAGACCTTCACCCAATTGAAAATCTAGGGAGCCGACTAAAGAAACTAGTTAGTCAGAGGTGACCCAGCAATAAAACCCAGTTAATAGAAGCCATCGTTCAATCTTGGTTTCACATGATAACAGCTGCAGAACTCAAAGACTTGGTTCCCTCCATGGGAAGGTCTTGTAAGGCCGGAATTCATGCTAAAGGTTACCCAAATAAGAATTAACTGACATGGTGATCATTTTTGCATATCTCATTTTTTCTATGGTGATCATTTTTGTATATCTGGTTTTTTTCTACTTGTTTCACGTTTGTTCTTTATACTGTAACTGCTATTCTAATAAGAAATCCTTCATAAAAGTTATTGCATTACATTCTTGATTAAATTATCTTTCTATTGATAGATAATTTTATGGTACTACTAAAAAAAAAGTGGTGTTATTAGCTATTTTTAGAAAATACACTTTTCCCAAAAGATTTCCCCAATTTTGGTTACTACTGTATCATCTGTCTGTCTGTCTGTCTGTCTGTCTGTCTGTCTGCCTGCCTGCCTGCCTGCCTGCCTGCCTGCCTGCCTGCCTATCTATCTATCTATCTATCTATCTATCTATCTATCTATCTATCTATCTATCTATCTATCTATCTATCTATCTATCTATCTATCTATCTATCTATCTATCTATCCTATCTATCTAACCTATCTATCTAACACAGGGGTGTCAAACTCAAGGCCCGTGGGCCAGATCCGTCCTGTGGGGCCAGCCTGGAAATATCAAGGACTGGCCCGCGGTATCTCTGCTGGCCAAAACAGGGCACGGGGGGGGGTGGCGATGTGTGCCCCCCCCAATGGCCCTTTTTCAGGAGAACTACAATGCTGATCCAGCCCTCGAGGAAATAGTTTGACACCCCTGACCTAACAGGTTGTATACCCTCTTCTTTTAACTCTGTGATGGGCTCAGAGCGTGTGACTGCCCCTAAATTGGGACTAGAACTCGCCCTCTCCCAGCGATTGGCCCAAAGTCACCCAAACAGTTTTCATGCCTAAGGCGGGACTAGAACTCATAGACTCCTGGTGATTGGCCCAAAGTCACCCTGATGGCTTTCATGGCTTGTCCAACAATCTTAGTAGCGGCGAAATTGAATGTACCTCCTATATATAGCCCAAAGCACGCACACTCCTAGAGAGAAGTTCCCTGAGGATCAGAGGTGGTATTCAGCCGGTTCAGACCGGTTCACCTGAACCGGTAGTGGAAATCGCGGGTAAGCCTGGTAAGATGGCTCTATGCCATCCTATTTAGGCACATTTTGAGGCTGGGCGCATGTGTGGAAGGCGTGCGTGCCAGCAAAGCACATGTCCGTGCTCACATTTCCAAACTGGTGGGAAAGTAAGTGAATACCACACCTGCTGAGGATGCTGTGGTCCGCCAGCAGCCTGCGGAGTTTGCAGCAGTCGGACAGTGAGGAGGCTGGGGAGGAACATGGGCCAGTCCTGGAGTCTAGGAAGGCCTGGACGAGGGCTCTGCGTCGGAGGCAGAGATGGGGCCAGGGCCATCTGGGAGTGATGCGCGGACTCCGGAGCCCCCAGAGTTAGACAGTAGAGACGCAGAGGAACAGGAAGAGCCTGTTCCTAGTGCATGCATGGGCAGAGCTGCCAGAAGGCAAGAGCAGCTAAAGCAAAAGGGACGACTAAGTAAGTCGGAGTAAGGCCAGGAGAGGATTGCCCCCCCCATAAGACTTAAAAGAGAAACAAAGGCACTTGGGCCTTTGCAGGAAAGCAACGTTGCTAACTCTGTTTCCAGTCGGCATCTCTTGTTTGTTTCTGAACTCCATGGGGCTTTGCCAAGTAAGGCCTTTGGCAGGCTGTCAAAGAAGATAATTTCCCACAATTTCTGGCTAATGGTGTTCAAGGATTCCTTCTTTCAAGAGGCAGTGTGTTTTATTTCACTTCCTTCAGAAAGAAATAAACCAAGCCAGCTTTCCTTACAAATTGCTCTCCCTGGTTGCTTCCTGAGAATCGGATGGAGCTGGGTGGTGTACAAATGGAATAAATTAATTAGTAATAAACCCTAACTGCTGTCCAAAGCCTTCTCTGGGGTCTCGGGTGGATTAAATTACCTTTGGTCTTTCCTAGTGCTGCAGAGACGAACTCTGAGCTTCTTTAATTTAACTTACAAGCGCTGGTTACAGGGGTGAAATCCAAATTTTTTCCCTACCGGTTCTGTGGGCGTGGCTTGGTGGGCGTGGCAAGGGAAGGATACTGCAAAATCTCTATTCCCACCCCTCCTGGGGGAAGGATATTACAAAATCCCCATTCCCACCCCACTCTGGGGCCAGCCAGAGGTGGTATGTGCCAGTTCTCCGAATGATTCAAAATTTCCGCTACCGGTTCTCCAGAACCTGTCAGAACCTGCTGGATTTCACCCCTGGTTGATTATTATGAGCCACTCGTTGGGCCTCCCTCCTTTCTCTGTGTTGGAAGAATGGACAAAAATTGCTCTCTTGCTTTCAAGGGGAAAGCAGTTTAATTTTAACTTATTTGCTAAACTTATTAGCTGCCCTTCTCACTCTGGAGTGACTCTGGACAATTCACAACTTCATAAAACAATATAGAACAATTAGAGCATTACTGATAGAAGAAACTACTTATAGCACAGGAGTGAATAGTGGAGTCCTGGGTGCTCCCTGAGCTTGGTGATTTTCTTGCAGATGTTTCATGACCCTACTAGGTGACCTCATCAGTGCTAGAAGCAGGGGTGAAATGTTCCCGGTTCAGACTGGTTTGGCCGAACCGGTAGCAATGATGGCTGGTGGTACAGAGAACCGGTAGTGATGGTGGCGTGAGGCTCCGCTCACCTGCCTGGTCATCGTTACTTCCTGGTTTTAACCAGGAAGTAACCTATTTTTTACCCTCTGCGTATGTGCAGAAGGATTTGCGCATGTGCAGAGGGGCTGTGCGCACACATGATGCGCGCGAGCGGCTTGTGCACTTCCCAACTGGTTGGGAAGGTAAGTAGATTTCACCCCTGGCTAGAAGGAAGTGGGGTCTGTGGTGAGGAAGAGTAGAAGGTGGAGGAGGAGGACTCTGGGATCCTTGGTGCTCCCTGAGCTTGATGATTTTCTTGCAGATGTTTCATCACCCAACTAGGTGATCTCATCAGTGCTAGAAGGGGGTTTGAGGAGGAGGAGGTCTGTGGGATCTTTGGTGCTCTCTGAGCTTGGTTGTTTTCTTGCAGACATTTCATGACCCAACTAGGGAACATCATCAGTGCTAGAAGAGGGTTTGAGGAGGAGGAGCAGGAGGAGGAGGACATCTGAGAGCGCCTTGGACAGCATCCCAGCATTTATATTTATTTGCTTTTCTATTAATAATTAATTTATTTCATTTATACACCAGCAAGCTCCTGCTCCCTGCGAACCTCACTCCCTTCTAGTACTGATGATGTTACCTTGTTTGGTAATGAAACATCTACAAGCAAACTACCACGCTCAGAGAGCACCAAGGACACCATAATTGGAGCATTAAAAAAACATTACGCATTAAAATTCAAACACGGAGCAAACTGACTTTTGCACGGGCGAAAGGGAAAAATACTTGCTGCTTGGATAAATGGGATTTAGGCCTGGAAAACAAAACGGTGGCGAGGCCGAATCTTTCGATTCCTCCCTCTGTGACACGAACAAATTTCCTTCCGTGCCCCTGAAAACATATTCTCTCTGCCTCTTACTTTGTCATGCTGTCTTTCTGTCTCGAGTCTCCATTGATTTGCTTGGGTGCTATCCGTCTAGTCCAGCTGGCCCTGGAATCTGGGTGAAGTGTTCATATATCTCTGCTTATCCTTTAGTCTACAGTTATCTGGTTATCTACTCCGGCTATCTGTCTGTTTGCGGGGAGCTGTCGGGTGATTTAACTCCCGCATCCATCACCCCAAAAGGCTGGCCTGGAATATTTATTGACTCTTGCCCCTCTTGTTGGATGGCAAATGAAAATGTGGTAGCAGTCGGGACCTTTGCAAAAAATAAATATCCTCCACCCTCCAAATGCTGATTTTCTGCAGCTTTGCAAACCAAATCAAAAGCACAATCCTTGAAAAGAACCAAAATCTAGGAAGATTTTCGTAGAAATCCGTGCAGTAGGTTTGGTTGAGGTCCGGGGACAAATCCTCTAAGTATATCAACAATACAGAGATTAACAGAGTTGGAAGGGACCTTGTAGGTCATCTAGTCCAACCCCCCCACCCAAGCAGGAGACTCAACACCATTTCTGACAGACAGCAGTCCAGTCTCTTCTTGAAAGCCTCCAGTGATGAAGCTCCCACAACTTCCTGAAGGCAACTTCTGTTCTATGGGTTGATGGTTCTCACTGTCAGGAAATTTCTCCTTATTTCCAGGTTGAATTTCTCCTTGATCAGTTTCCATCCATTGTTCCTTGTCTGGCCTTCAGGTGCTTTGGAAAACAGCTTGGCCCCTTTCCTCCTCTCTGTGGCAGCCCCTCAAATATTTCAAGACTGCTATCCTGTCTCCCCTGGTCCTTCTCTTCACCAGACTAGCCACGCCCAGTTCCTGCAACCGTTCATCGTATGTTTTAGCCTCCAGTCCCCTCATCATCCTGGTTGCTCTTCTCTGCACTCTTTCTAGAGTCTCAACATCTTTTTTTATAGTGTGGTGACCAAAACTGGATGCAGTACTCTAGGTGTGGTCTTACTCAGGCTTTATAGAGTGGTATTAGTACCTCCCTTGATCTTGATTGTATCCCTCTGTTAATGCAATTTAGGATTGCATTGGCTTTTTTGGCAGCTGCTGCACATTGCTGGCTCATATTTAACTGGAAGTCCACTAAGACTCCAAGATCCCTCTCCCAGTCACTGCTATTAAGCCTGGTTTCCCCCAGTTTATATGTATACTTTTGATTTTTCTTGCCTAAGTGTAAGACTTTAGTTTTCTCTACATAGAATTTCCTTTTGTTTTTGAATTTTTGAATTTCAACAAGGAGGAGGAAGTGTTGTAATTTAAAGCATTCTTGCTTTTTCGAAGGAAGGAAGGAAGCTTCATATTAAATGTGCTAAAAGAACCAGATTGTTTATTGTTTTGTGGTCTGGACCTAGAAGGAGCCTTTGCTGTAGGTCTAACTTCTCACTGCTTATGGTGGAACCCTAAATTGGAGATCTAATGGACTTAATGTGAACCAGAACTGAACATATCGCCCAAAAATAGCTAATACAGTCCTTGGTTTTATAAACAGAGACATAGAATCAAAAATCACGTGAAGTGTTAGAACCGCTTTATAAATCCTTAGTAAGGCCACACCTGCAATCCTGCATCCAGTTTTGGTCACCATGATACAAATAAGATGTTGAGACTCTAGAAAGGGTGCAGAGAAGAGCAACAAATATTAGTGGGTTGGAGGCTAAAACATATGAAGAACGGTTGCAGGATCTGGGTATGTCTAGTTTAATGAAAAGGAGGAGCAGGGGTGACATGTTAGCAGTCTTCCAACATCTCAGGGGCTGCCACAAAGAAGAGGGAGTCAAGTTATTCTCCAAAGCACCTGAAGGCAGGACAAGAAGCAATGGAGGGAAACTAATCAAGGAGAGAAGCAACCTGGAACTAAGGATAATTTTTTTTGACAGTGGGAATATATCAATCAGTGGAAGGACTTGCCTTCAGAAGTTTTGGGTGCTCCATCACTGGAGTCTATGGAGATTCTCCGTCATCCACGTCATGGCTGTCCCAAAGGTGCTTCTTCAAGAGGCACCTGGACTTTCTTTTGTTTTTCTTTGAAGACGTTTCGCTTCTCATCCAAGAAGAGCTGAAGAAGAGCTGAGGAAACACCTTCAAAGAAAAACAATGAAGTCCAGTTACCTCTTGAAGAAGCTGGAGGTTTTTAAGAAGAGACTGGGCAGCCATGTGTCCAAAATCATTTAGGGTCTCCTGTTTGAGCAGGGGGTTGGACTAGAAGACCTCCAAGGTCCCTTCCAAACACTGTTATTCTACATTCTTTCTATATGCTAACCTTGATTAATTGTATAAACGTGTTTCTACTGCTGAGCAGGATGTAGAAGCCCAGTTCATTTGATTGATATATCAGCTGATATAAAGTTGGAGAGCTAGTTTATCCATCAGCCAAGTTATAAGCAGGGGGAGTGAATGCAGCTAAAGAGTTAGTTATATGGATTATTCTGCTTCAAGAGATAGGATGCTCTCTTGTATAAATTTGTACCCCACCGTCTGTTCCCCGTTTTTTCCGCTAGAGGTCACATTTCTCCCTCCTTTGCTGATGGGACTTTACCTAAATGCACCCCTCCTGGCAGCGAGAGGAATTGGGGTGCAGAATTCAGAGCAGCTCAATTAACCCATTCATTAATGGTCATTAGATGTCCTGATAAGATTCTTGGGTGCTTATAATGTGCGGTTCCTCCCACACCAATCACTTTTTTAAAAAAATGTCTTTGCTTTAGTTGTCAGTTTGTGAAGTTGTCAGTTCTGGTTTTTTTACCTTCCTTTTATTGAGAGCCTGTTCTTTTGCTCCTACTGCAAACTGCCTTGATAATTTCATTTCTGTGGAAATATACAGGAAAAGAACAAGGATCTGGGGAAGAAAGGAGAGGAAAAGGCCTCAGAGTGTCAAATAAGGTAGTCTTCGATTTACAACTTTTTTTTTAGTGACCGTTGGAAGTCACGACGGCACTGAAAAAAGTGACTTACGATCGTTTTCTCACACTTACAACCGTTGCAGCATCCCCAGGTCACGTGATTAAAATTGAGACACTTGGCAACTGACTTATATTTATGACAGTTGCAGTGTCCCAGGGTTACGTGATCTCCTTTTGCGACCTTCTCACAAGCAAAGCCAATTGGGAAGTCAGATTCACTTAACAACCGTGTTCCTAACTTACAAACTGCAGTGGTTCACTTAACAACTGTGGCCAGAAAGGTGGTAACATTGGGACAAAATTCACTTAACAGCGGTCTTGCTTAATAACAGAAATCTTGGGCTCAATTGTCATAAGTCGAGGACTTCTTGTTCTGGAGGGGCCGTTCTGGGAGTTTAGATATCGTTTCTGTCTCTGTATTTTATTTTCCCAGTTGGGGACATGCCTCTGAGGTTTGCACCCAATGCCATAATCTTACAGCCCTTTGCAAAATAGCTTTTATTGCCTTTATTTGTTCATTTTCAGAAGTGATTGAAAAATTTCAAAACAGATTGCATGAACAGTTTTAAAGTAATTACATCACAAATTAAAATATTGGTATTCCTGAAATTTATGAGCACCATTGGGCCAGAACTTCTGTTGCCAAGCAAGGCAGTTGTTAAGTAAATAGTATCCAGTTTTCCAACCTTTTTTTGCCACGGTTGTTCAATGAATCAGTGTGGTTATTAAGTAAATCATGTGGTCATTAAGCGAATCTGGCTCCTCCTATTGACTTTTCTTGCCACCCACTTTGGAGGCTGGTTTTCATAGATGGATTGATTTGATTTTTATCCCACCTTTATTATCATTTGGTTTCTTTTTTCACTCCAAACTGATTTTTATTTTATTTATTATTTTATTTATTTTTAAATTTTTATTTTATTATTCCATTCCATTCCATTCCATTCCATTCCATTCTATTCCATTCTATTCTATTCTATTCATTTCTGCTCTATTCTATTCTATATTTCTATCCTATTCTATATTTCTATTCTGTTCTGTTCCACTCTGTTATTTTTCTATTCTATTCTATATTTCTATTCTATTATTTTTCTATTCTATTGTTTTTCTATTCTATTCTATTCTATTCTATTCTATTCTATTCTATTCTATTCTATTCTATTCTATTCTATTCTATTCTATTCTATTCCATTCCATTCCTTTCCTTTCCTTTCCTTTCCTTTCCTTTCCATTCCATATTTCATTTCTATTCTATATTTCTATTCTATTATTTTTCTATTCTCATCTATATTTCTGTTCTATTCTATTCTATTCTATTCTATTCTATTCTATTCTATTCTATTCTATTCTTTTGATTTCGTATTTCTTCAGTGCAACCCCCCCCTTTTCCTCAGAGAGGGGCTCTGGGCAGCGTACAGTAGAATCAATGAAATTAAACATCTTATTGTTAGAATAATTGTACCAAATCACCTGCTTTCCTCAGAATTAATCTTAGATTAAAAAGTTTTGGAATCATAAAAATAACCCTGTAAAATGTTCTCTGCAGGCTGTCAAAAATCCTGGTGAGCTCTCCCCCACTTCCCAAACCTTTTTAAGAAGAGATGGACAGCCATTTATCCAGAATTTTATAGACAGAGTTCTCAGCTTGAGCAGAGGGTTGGACTAGAAGACCTCCAAGGTCCCTTCCAACTCTGTTATTTCTCTCATTACTGATATTTCGTTTAATTCCACAAAGAATTTAATCTTTGCAAAAGATTAAATTGCCACCAAAACCTTTGGGAAGACCATTTCAGAATCGGGGTAGTCCACTTTCTTAAATTGTTGAGATATTTTTCCACGGTTGCTTATTCCCTAGGAAAACACACCAGTTTTTGTATTTGTTATTTTTATAGTGTCCAATGCCTGTTTGTTAGGAGGGGTTTCCAGGATTGCTTTGGTTCTAACGCCGGAGGTATTTTCTGTCTGTAATACCAACGTTAATGGAAAAACAAAACAAAAAGACTAAATTCTCTTCCGATTGTTCTATTTGGACCCGTCAATCTCCCGCCCCCTCCCCGATTGAGAACCTGCAACGGTGCGCTTTTCTTCCGCGCCCCCCGAATCCCCCTCATTCTCTCGCCTCCTTTGCAGACCCCCCCTCTTCCTAATTTAAGGAGCCCTAACCCTAATTTGGGAGGAATAACCCTGGGAAGACCCTCGCCCAGGTCCCAGCGCGACCCACCGCTTCTCCCGCCGGGACCCCCGAAACGAGGGGAGCGTTTCGGGGGGGGGGCTGCTTCAAAAGCAGCGAGGCGCGCACTTTTCCTACCGCAGGAAAAGTTTGATTTCTGCTAACTTTGGAAATGGGGGAAAACCCTAGCAAATCCTAACCGGGGGAGAGGGAGGGAGGGCGCCAGGGTCTTTTTGCGGAGTTGA
Organism: Pantherophis guttatus; assembly: GCF_059756535.1. NCBI lineage: Eukaryota > Metazoa > Chordata > Lepidosauria > Squamata > Colubridae > Pantherophis > Pantherophis guttatus. The sequence goes on from NC_142064.1 coordinate 3,194,728, forward strand.
GCGAGACAGGAGGTTTGAGTCTGGGGGCGGCTTTAGCCGGAGGGGTCACCGCCAAGGTGCGGGGAAGACTCTGCCCTCTTTGCAGGACTACAGTACCTATTTTGCCCGGCAGGAAGCAGGTCCGGCCGCCCAACCAGTCACATACACAAGACACGTACCCCTCCCTGGCCACCGGCCGCTCCCCCTCGATTGATCGCTCCCGTGGCAGGGGAGGAAGAGGAGGAGGAGAGGACAAGAAGGAGGAAGGAGAAAAGAAAGAGAAAGAGGAGGAGGAGGAGGAGAGGAGGAGGAGGAGAAGCAGGAGGAAGAAGAGGAGAAAGAAGAAGAGGAGGAGGAGGAGGGTTGGAAAAGGAGGAGAAGGAAGGAAGGAGGAGGAGAAAGAAGAAGAGGAGGAGGAAGAGGGTAGTAAGAGAAGGAGGAGGAAGGTAGGAAGAGAAAGAAGAGGAGGAGGAAGAGGAGGAGGAGAGAAGGAGGACAAGAAGGAGGAAAGGAGAAAGAAGAGGAGGGGAGGAAGAGGAGGAAGAGAAGCAGGAGGAAGAAGAGGAGAAAGAAGAAGAGTAGTAGTAGGAGGGTAGGAAAAGGAGGAGGAGGAGAAAGAAGAAGAGGAGGAGGAAGAGGGTAGTAAGAGAAGGAGGAAGAGGAGGAGGAGGACAAGAAGGAGGAAGGAGAAAAGAAGGAGAAAGAACAGGGGAGGAGGAGGAGGAGAGGAGGAGGAAGAAGAGGAGAAAGAAGAAGAGTAGTAGGAGGAGGGTAGGAAAAGGAGGAGGGGGAAGGAGGAGAAAGAAGAGGAGGAGAGAAGAAAGAGAAAGGAGGAGGAGGAGGAGGAAGGAAGAGAAGAAGGAAGAAGAAGAGGAGGAGGAGAGAAGGAGGAGGAAGGGTCAGCCTGGCCGGCCCGCCCGCCACTTGTTGCCGAGAGGAGGCGGGGGTCTCGGGCGAGGGCGGGCCGGGGAAAAGCCGCCCCCCGGCCGCCCAGCTCGCCCACAAGGCTGCGAGGCGGAAGGGCCAGGCGCGCTCGGAGCCACCTCCAGCCGGGGCGCTGCGCTCCACCTCCCCCGCCGGGACCCCGGGCGTGGCCGGCTGCGGGGGAGCCCGCCCGCCCGCCCGCCAGCCCACCCTCCGCGGCATGGGCGAGGACCCCAGCCTGGCCGCCAAGGCCGCCCTGGTAAACCGCCCTGGGCGCCGGGGGCAGCGGGGCGAGGGGCGCGAAGACCCCCGCGGGCCACTTCGGGGCTGGGCTGGGCAGGGCAGGGGGGCAGCTGCGGCGCCTCCCGCCGGGCGTTTTGGGTGGGGGTCCCTGAGCGTCTCTCTCTCTCTCTCTCTCCCTGCAGGCTGCCAGCGCTTTCTCGCCCTCGGCGGGGTCCTGCTCGGGGGTCCGCGGCGCCGGGGCGCTCCGGCTGGAAGCGGTGATGGAGAACCTGCAACGGGCGCAGGCGGCGCGGCTGGAGGAGAAGCTCCGGCGGGCGCAGGGGGCTCAACCCGGCGGCCCCCCGGCGGCCCCGCTGCGCCCCTTCTGCGGGGGGCTGCCCACGGCCCGCGGCCCGCCGCCCACCCGCCGCCAGAAGGAGGAGGAGGAGGAGGAGGACGGGCTGGACCAGGAGGAAGAGGAGGAGGAGGAGGAAGAAGAGGAGGAGGAAGAGGAGGAAGGAGCCGTCGGGTCCCGGCCCCGCCACGCGCAACGCCCGGTCGCCCACGCCGGCTTGACTTCTCCGCCTCCCCCGCCGCCTCCCCCGCCGCCCCACGAGTGGACCTACGAGGAGCAGTTCAAGCAGGTCAGCCCAAGCCGCGATCCCGCGTGGGTCTCCGTCGCGCGTGGGACTCGGGGCGGTCGTGGGGGGGGGCTCTCCGGGCTGGCCAACGCGCTTCCTTCTCGCGTGTCTCTTTTGCAAAGTTCGGCCCCGGCGCTTGCGTCCTCTCTCCCTCCCTCGCCCCATGGCCCCTCCCTTCTCCCACGCGTGGAAAGTCGCGGCGTGGAATCCTGGCCTTTTTCTTAACTCGCCCAACTTCGGGAAGGCATGCCGCGAAGTGGGAATAGGACGGCGCTTCGGGAGCGTCGGGGATAATGCGTGGGTGGGTTCCCCACGGAGACACGCGGGGATGTTCAAGTGAACCTAAACTTGGTCCGTGTAAAAAAAATTGCATCCCCCCCCCCCTTGGAATTTACCTTCCCCTTTCTTGGATCGCCTTCATTATTCAGATTATTTTGGGCTTGGAAACGTCTCTCAGGTTTAGTGCCGGCTTTCAAAAGCCAAGAAGAATAATTTAAGGAGTTTGAAGAATTCATTGTTTCTAAGCTATTATATTTTGGGGATTTGTGTTTTGTGTAAGTCCCCCCCCCCCCCGTGGGTCTCCTTGAATTCACAGGGATTTTAGAGGCAGACTTTCTAATTTTTCACTTTGCAGAATTTTTTATTGATGTTGCGTTGAATTAAGCTTGTCATCCTTTCATACACATACATACATTTTATCAGTCCAGTAACATACAAGGGAATTTCTCCCGGAGTTTTAAAATCCCTGGCACAGCAATCTTACGAGGTAGGCTGGGGTGAGAAAGGGTACCACCCAGTGATCTTCCTGAATGCCTCAGAAGAGAGCACTTCTGCTAAATTAATGCCTTTTTGCAGTATTCATTCGTCCCTGCCTTACAGTTATTCTCAGCGGGTGTGGGATTTTGGTTTGCTCTCTCTGCTTAGGGGGCTGCAAAAGAGGGGGCAGCCCCCTATGCTGTGACCAGCTGCTTTCCATCTGCTATTTCGAGGGTGTTTATGTGAGGGACCGTGTAATCCTTGGACTCTCTTTGCAATGTAAATGCTTGTTTTCGGGATCTCTTTTATAACTTCTCAGCTTTTGACTGACCCTTCAACTAGTTTAATGAGGGTGCAGATCCTGTCTCTGCCTCCCCTCTGTTCCTCCCCCCCCTCTTAATTCTTGGGCTCTTTCTCAATACTAATTTATTTTTAAAGTTACTTGCCTTCTTTATATGTTGTATATTGGGTTTTATGTTTTTAATATAATTTATTGTACACTGCCCAGAGTCCCTTTGTAAAGGAGATTGGTGGTTTTAAAATTAGATGATAGATAGATAGATAGATAGATAGATAGATAGATAGACAGATGCGATAGAGAGAGAAAGAACAAAATAGTATATATGTGTCTATGATAGATAGGTAGGTAAGTAGGTAGGTAGGTAGATAGATGATACATAAAGGATATAGATAGGTTAAATATATAGAGATAGAATAAATAGATGAGAAAAATGAGATATAGATAGATAGAAATAGGATAAATACAGAGAGAAAGAGAAACAGTATAGATAAAAAGATGAGAGAGAGAGAAATAGTATATATATGGTGTGTGTGCATGTATGTTAGATTAGATTAGATTAGATTGATAGATAGATAGATAGATAGATAGATAGATAGATAGATAGATAGAAATAGATGGGATAGAGAAAGAACAAAATAGTATATGTATGTGTGTGTATGATAGATAGACAGACAGACAGACAGATGGATAGATAGATGATACATAAAGGATAAATATAGATAGGATAAATATATATAAATAGATGAGAAAGATGAGATAGATAGATAGATAGATAGATAGATAGATAGATAGAAAGAAAAAGAAAAAATAGGATAAATACAAAGAGAAACAGGATAGATAAAAAGATGTGTGTGAGAGAAATAGGATATGATATAGATAGATGGATAGATATATAGGTAGAATTAGAATAGAGAGAGAAATAGGATAGATACAGAGAGAAAGAGACATAGGATAGAAAAATAGATGAGAGAGAGAGAAAGAAAGAAAGAAAAAGAAAGAAAGAAAGAAAGAGAAAGAAAAAGAAAAAGAAAAAGAAAGAAAGAAAGAAAGTTTTTCCTTATAAGGTATTTGTTATCCCAACTCTCCATCCCGTTCCTGATTCCTTCTTGTCCATTCTTCTTCTTCTTCCAAACATGATCATTTGAGCGGCTCCAAAAACTTGTCCCCAAGGACAATTTGAGTAAGTTAGAATTCAGTTCTTATCAAGTGGTGGGGCAGAAAGCTGAAAAGTGACAGCCCACCCCTGCGGTCCACGGTTCTTTCTCCCCACCCCCACCCCCCCTCCTGCTTGGGTCCAGAGCTGCCTTTTTTTCAGGGGCGGGGGAGGGGAGCACTTCCTGGCAGGGAAGCTTGCTTTTTGGCAGAAGGTGGTGGGAGCGGAAGCTAATTTGGAAACAACATCTGGGACCCCTGTTCCCTACCCCCTCCTTTGCAGGTGCCCCCCTCCCATAGGGAAGCTGGATTATCTCTGTTATATGAGTTTAGTTTGGCCTTCAAAGCTACCAGTTTATGTTTAACATTTTGATTTGATGTGTCTGTGTATGTTTGAGAGAGAGAGAGAGAGAGATTTTTCAAACAACACAACTTCTCATGTCTATCTGTCATCTTAAGATGCCCTTGACATGCCAGAAGTTATTATTTTTAAAATGTGTATTTATTTTTTATTAAATTTATTTTAATACATTTATTAATCGGTATTAAAGGTTTAAATATTAAAGGTTTAATCGACCTTTAATTTATTAATTGCTTTGAAATTAGTTACTTTAATAAATATATTCATCCAACATCAAGTCTTCTAACATCATCCTGAGATGGCCCTTACGTGCCAGAAGTTATTATTTTTAAAATTTGTATTTATTTTTTATTACATTTATTTCTTTAATAAATTAGTTTATTTTATTAAAGTTGCTTTGAACTTAGTCATTTTTAGTAAATATGTGCACCCATCATCAAGGCTTATCATCTTGAGGTGCCCTTTACATGCCAGACTTTATTCTTTATTAAATTGATATTTATATGTTTGTTTAATTTATTTTTAAGAAGTTAGTTTAATAAAATCTTATTTCATTAAAGTTGCTTTGAACTTAAGTCATTTTAATAAATATGTTCACCCATCCCTCTTGAGCATATATACTACTGAGAACTGATTCTTTTTCCTTTCCCAAAAACATTTGGTGAACATTTGCTGGATTCCGAGTTTTCACTCTTCCCTCTTCAAATTCTCCTCGTAGTCCTGCGTCCCATTTTATATGGAACTGGGTGGTTGGAGGAAAGGCAGGTTTGGGGTGGGTGGGTGTCTATCCATCTCATGTCCTGGCCTTATCGGATAAGTCCATTTTCTGCATTTCTACAGAAATTGTACTTTAAGCCAACCTTTGAGTACAGCAACCACATGCCTGCACACCAGTTAATTAAGGTTTGCGCAAACCACTCGGGGCAACTCAGGGAAACCTCGCCGTTCAGCCTTTAGTGACCTGATTGTGATTTTTGCACGGATTTAATTTCTCTGTCGTTAAGACGACAGCGTCCGAGTTGTCAGAGGCCAGAAGGGTAAACGAAAAAGAGGGAATCAGGTTGCTCCGAAATTTCTTCCCTATCCTTTTCTGAATTCAAAATAGAATGCTTAATGGTAATTTTATGGTTCTTTTTTTTTTGGCAAAGACCACAATAGTTATCCAACCTCACCCAATTTTCCTGGACTTGGTTATTATTTATCCATCACTTTCATATATATCTACCATTTGTGGTTTCACATCGCCTCCCTGGTTCCTTTTCAGCAGCATCTCTCGGGGTTAAGAGAGACCGGGTGGGGGGTGGGGTGGGGTGGGCAAAGATTGCCAGTGTGTTTCATGGCTGTTTTATGGCTTAAACCCGGGTCATTCTTGATCCTTCTTTGGACTCAAGATCCTAGATCTGTTTTGACAAAACCAGAAGAGTTCCCTGCTGTTCTGGGTTGGTGATGAAAGAGAACAATTTTCGGAAGTAGAAAAATTTTGATGGACAGGTGTCAGAAGTGATCACAGAATGGAAACAGGCTAATATATTATGCATATGTATGCATGTGTATTACAGGGAGAGAGAGGGAAAAAAAAGAGAGAGAAAGAATGAGAGATAAAGATATGAAGGGGAAAAAAAAGAAGAAAATGTGATTTTCTCCCCCAATGCTGTTCCATTTTTCCCCCTAAGAAGAAAAATTGATTATTACAAAATATTTCCTTTTTAAAATATTTATTTATTTATTCAATTTCTATAACTATCCATCTCAATCAATAACTCTGGGTGGTTTATCGTTTGAAAAATATATGACAATTAAAAGGCTTCTTCATTTCATTCTAAAAAAGATTTTGGAAAGAATAACAAACATCCCAGATAAATATACCTAGCAGCTGAGATACTAACAATATCTAAAATGGTGTTAAAAGTCAGAAATTGTAGGAGTGTTTTATGAAATTAAAAAGAAAAACAAGCATAAGAAAAATGAGGAAATGCTTGTTTCATCCGAGAGGACTTTCTATTTTTAGAAATTTATTCTCCTTGTAAATTTCTGAAATAACTGCGAATAGGGACACGAATCTTGATCCAATTGGCATTTCATTGGGCAAAATGTGAGTTTTCTCTTGTTGATTTTTCTCTGGAAATCTGTTCTCAATCGCTTTCTCGAGGAAAAAAAAATCCAGAACTTGCTGCTCTCATTTCCAGATTTAATTTTCCTTGCCAGCTTCACCTGAAGTGCCGACTATAAAGAAAACCTTGATTTTCTTGCACTCAGAAACTTGGAGCGCCATTCCTCGGAACCTTTGGAAACAAGATTTTCCAGAAAATTTAACAAATAAATAGAAAGCTAAAGAAAATAGATTACCCCAATGTCATTGTCATGGACACAAAACCTACTGATTTTACAGATTTTGCATTTTTATAAAGCGATGAAGTGAGACTATGCCTGCAAAGCGGCTTAAAGAATTAAAATATATATATTTAAGGAATAGGTCATCCCAATTGGGTAACTTTCAGGCTGGAACAATAAACTAGGATGAAAAGAAAAACATTATCACCCAAGAGAAACCACGGACAATTGAAATGTACCATGCAATCTAACCCAATTCCTGGTGAAAAAGCCAGTTTTTAAGAGGTGACTTCAACTGGGGCAGAGAGTGGCTGTATGAATTTTGGATGGAAGGGAGTATGGACTTATCCCCACCCCTGAAAAGTCTTTTTTTTTTTCCCTTCCAGGAAACACATGGTCTACTTACGTGTATAATATACTTAATATACTTATGTGTATATTTACCTCTATTATGGTGCATTCTTTGCTAAATCTTACCTTGGCTTATTGCTCAATCATGGTGCATAAAAATGTCTTTTACTTGGAATATCGCATCGCATACAAAAAAGGAGATTGAAACTCTGGAAAGAGTGCAGAGGAGAGCAGCAAAGATGATTAGGAGAGTTGAGGCTAAAATATCTAAAGAACGGTTGCAGGAATTGGGTATGTCTAGTTTGATGAAAAGAAGGACTAGGGGAGACATGATAGCATCTCCCAATATTTGAGGGGCTGCCACAAGGAAGAGGAGGTCAACCTATTCTCCAAAGCACCAGAAGGCAGGACAAAGAAGGATGGAAATTAATCAAGGAGACAAGCCACCTGGAATTAAGGAGAAACTTCCTAACAGGGAGATTAACCAGTGGAACAGCTTGCCACCAGAAGTTGTGGGTGCTCCATCATTGGAGGCTTTTAAGAAGAGGTCAGACAGTCAATTATCCAGAATGATATAGAGTTTCCTGCTTGAGCAGGGGATTGGACTACAAGATCTCCAAGGTCCTGTCCAGTATTATTATGTTTTTATGTTTCTTTTAATCCACAATATGCATTTGCACCACAAGAAGTGAAGGAGATGCCCAGCAGATACAATGCGTGTTTCATGACATCATTTACACAGTGACCTAAGGACAGGTGTGACATTACTCTACCTCCCTCTCCTGTAGATAGATGTCCACCTAGCAGCTGGGGCCAATAATGGTGTCAATCAGTTTTCTACATGGCACGGACTTAAAGTACGATGGGCGGGGTAGAAATGGGATAAATAAATCAATGTATTTCCACACCAAAATTGGCACGGTGTGACAAGGGCCCCCGGTGTGTTATTTACCACGGGTTCATCAGAAAGCCACAGGAATGTGTGACTTACCACAAGCTCTGCAGGGTGGATCCTGGATCTCCTGGACCCACCCAGAGAAGTTAGTGGCTTTCTCTGCCTTTCTTTTTCAGTTGTCCCTTTTGCATGCTTCGATATCAAGACTCGGAGAAATGAGAAGATTGCAAAGGGTCGGATTTTGCAGGCTAATTAAGGTGTCTGTTGGATTTGGAGGAGGACTTGAATCGGTTCCTTTGCCTCTCTGGAAAGGGAGGGGGGGGGTCAACCATTCAGGATGTGCATATTGGTGTGGTTGTCACCTTGTTGTCATCAAAAAACCGGTTATTTCCTCCAGTGATGTTAAGACTATTCTCTAGAGCAGTGTTTCTCAACCTTGGAAGCTTGAAGATGGGTGGACTTCAACTCCCAGAACCCAGAATTCTGGGAGTTGAAGTCCACCCATCTTCAAGCTTCCAAGGTTGAGAAATACTGCTCTAGAGCGAGGGTCTCCAACCTTGGCAACTTTAAGACTTGTGGACTTCAACTCCCAGAATTCTTCGGCCATGTTTTTCCACCTTGACAACTTGAAGATGGGTGGGCTGCAATTCTCAGTATTCTTTAGCCATCCATGCTGTCTGGGGAATTCTGGGATTTGAGCCCAGAAGTCCACCCGTCTTGAATAGAATAGGAAGGGAGCTTGGAGGTCTTCTAGTCCAACCCTTTGCTCAAGCAGAAGACCATATATACCACCCCAGACGAATGACGGTCCAATCTCTTTTTACAAATCTCCAGCGATGGAGCACCTGCAACTTCTGGTGGCAAGCTGTTCCGCAGGTGAATTGGTCTTCCATCAGGAAATTTCTCCTTGGTTCTAGCTTGGATTTCTCTTTCAGCGGACTAACAAGAGTTGGAAAGGACCTTGGAAGTCTTCTAGGCCAGAGGTGGCCAACCCCTCCAGGCTGTGGCCCACTACCGGGCCTTGAGCCATTTGGAACCGGGCTGCTGAAGTGGCAGGCAAGCGTGCGCACGCATCCCCACTTCTGCAAGCAGCGGGCAAGCGCAGACACATGGGCTGCTCACGCCAAACAATTCCACCTCCGTTCCTTCCCCCCTGGGTCCACAAAACCAGAAAGGTTGGGGAAATCTGTTCTAGTCCAAACCACACTCGAGCAGGAGACCCTATTATATTTCAGACAAGTGGCTGTCCAGTCTCTTCTTAAAATCCTCCAGTGATGGAGCACCCACGACTTCGGAAGGAAAGCCGCTCCACTAGTTAACAGAATAACAGAATGAAGGAGTTAGAAGGGTCCTTGGAGATCTTCAAGTCCATCCCCTCCTCAAGCAGGAGACACTATACCCCTGATGGCGAACTTATGGCACGCGTAGCCATATTGGTGGGCACGCGAGCTCAGCTCTCAGCTGATTTTCGGGCCGTCTGGGCCCGCCAGAAGTAGGGAAACAGCCCGTTTCTGTCCTCCGGAGGGCTTCTGGGGGGCGGGTGGGGAAGGCCATTTTTGCCCTCCCCAGACTCCTAGAGAGGCTCTGGAGACTGGGGCAGCAAAAAAACGGGCCTTCTGGTCCCACCGGAAGTTGACAAACAGGCCGTTGCTGGCTTCCGGGTGTGTGGGGAAGGCCGTTTTTGCCCTCCCCAGACTCCTAGAAAGGCTCTGGAGCCAGGTGAGAGAGAAAAACGGGCCTACCGGGCCATTGTGTGCCAGGAGCGGGTGGACGGGGGGGGGGGGTGTCACGCACATATGCGTGGGGACGGGGCACATAGAATTATGGGTGTGGGCATGCACGCGCGAAACCCCCCTCACCCCCCCCCCCTCCTGGCATGCGATGGCATAAAACCTAGCCATCACTGCACTATGCCATTTCAGACAAATGGCTGTCCAGTCTTTTCTTAAAAACCTCCCCCGTCGGAGCACCCACAACCTCTGGAGGCAAGTTGTTCCACTGGTTAATTGTTCTAACATTAGGCCTGCTTTTTAGTGCTTGAATTGAAGGCCAGCCATCAAACCCTGGAGGTTGATTTGAACCAGAATAGAGCTGGAAGGGACCTTAGAGGTCTTCTAGTCCAACCCGCTGCTCGAGCAGGAGGCCCTCTACCATTTCAGACAAGTGGCTGTCCAATCCCTTCTTGAAAAGCCTCCAGTGATGGAGCAGCCACAACCTCTGAAGGAAAGCCATCCCACTGATTAATCGATGTGGATTACAGAAAAAGAGAGTTGGAAGGGAACTTGGAGGTCTTCTAGTCCAGCCCTCTGCTCAAGCAGGAGAGCCTCTACCATTTCAGACAAGTGGCTCTTCTTAAAAACCTCCAGTGATGGAGCACCCATGACTTCTGGAGGCAAGTTGTTCCGCTGGTTAATTGTCCTCACAGTCAGGAAATTTCTCCTTAGTTCCAAGCTGCTTCTCTCCTTGATTAGTTTCCATCCGTTGCTTCTTGTCCTGCTCTCAGGAGAATAGGTCGACCCCCTCCTCTCTGTCATATCCCCTCAAATATCGGAAGACAGCTATCCTGTCACCCACCCTGGCTGTGCACCTGAGAAAGTGTCCCCGTGCAGCCCTTTGCAAGTGCCTACAGGTGGGAGAAAGCAGGTGGGCGCCGCTCGGGGAAGGAGCTCAGCTGGCTAGCGGCCATCTCTGCCTGGCTGGAGGGCACCAGTTGGGGAAGGCAGAGAGAAGCTCCTTGTGACGGGAGCCCAGCCCACCCACTTCAGGCGTCCCTTGGAAAGGACTTCCGGAGCTCTACTGGGGGGGTGGGTGGGGGGTGGGACGGGGGGTGGGTGGGAGAGGCTGTCATTCTTAGAGCTTTCCATCAGAATTCCTGGCAGGACACGTGTCCTTGGGAATTAGGAAATGGAGCTGTGGGTCTCGGGGGTTGTTTATTTAAAGGGGGGATGCTGGGTGTTTGACCTGTTTGGGGAAGATAAGGAGGTGGAGAGGGCAGCCGAGGGAGGGAGGGGGCCGTTGGGGCAGGGCCGGAGCAGGCTAAGGCCCCTCCACCATTCCTCCCTCGCCTGTAGTGACTTCCGGGAGTCTTTTGTCCCTGGTGTGTTTTGTTTGTGTGTGCATGGCAGGTTGCCTGTTTGTTGGCTAATCTCCTAATCTACAGTAGTTGCAGGGTACTCCGATTTGCAAATTTGGATGGCTTCGTCTTCTGGATGCATCTGTGTGACCGGGAAGCGGGGAACACGGGGAGCAACCCTCAAGCGAACCCCTGCGATGTCACCTTCGCCCTCGTTTAAGATCGAGCCTTGGGTTCGAGTGACGGGGACCTCCAATCCCGCGATGTCACAGGGTTGCAGAGTTCACCGCTTTTCTATTTGCGCCACCCATTCCTCGGTGAAGCAAGGACCCCAGAAGAAAGCGTGGACTTCTTATTTGTTTAGTTGATCTTTAGCCCGCTCTTATTAAATAACTCAAGATGGAGAACATACCTAATACTCCTTTCGCTTCCTGTTTTCCCCACAACAACCCTGTGAGGTGGGTTAGGGAGGGAGGGAGGGAGGGAGGGAGAGAGAGAGAGAGAGAGAGAGAGCAGTCCAAGCAATGTGCCAGGGTTAAGGTGCCCATTGCGCCTGGCACATGGTTAAAGGGTTGGTTGTGAGCTTGGTGCCTGGATGGACCTTGGGAGTCCAGCAAATTAAAGGAGAATACAAATGGCCACCTGAAGCCTCCATCTGTGAGAGAGGGGTGTTTGTATGTGTGTGTGTGGGTTTAACATGTGATAAGGAGACAAACCAACAGACTGGGGGGTCCTTGGTGCTCTCTGAACTTGGTGGATTTCATTGCAGACGTTCCATAACCCAGCAGTTCATCAGCACTGATGATGTTCCCTAGTTGGGTCATGAAACGTCTGCAAGAAAACCACCAAGCTCAGAGAGCACCAAGGACCCCACAATTCTCGTCCTCCTCCTCCTCCACCTTTCCACAAAGTCCACTCCCTTCTAACCCTGATGATGTTCCCTAGTTGGGTCATGAAACATCTGCAAGAAAAGCACCAAGCTCGGAGAGCACCAAGGACTCTATAGTCCACCCCTGAGCCACACATTTTCTCTTCTCTTAATAAATAAACTCTGTCCGTGCCTCATGGGATGGGGAGGACCTGAGCCAGCAGTGCTTAGCTGACTTGAAGGTGGGCAACTCTTAAGTGCTGCTTTCTGCAAAAGCTGACCCAACAATTCAACCAGGGCGTTGTGCGCTTAAATTATGAGCATTTTAATATTCAGGGAGGGCAGAGGAAATAAAAATTAGCTCTTAAAGCAACTGAAGAAGCCAGCTCTTGAACGGAGCGGGGTCCCCCTTCATTGTTGTCTTCACACAACTTATTTACCCAAGTTAGCTATACACAGAACACAACAAAACACGACAGGATTTGCTGTTCTGCACAGCGTGCTAAGCTCGCTTAACAGAACGGGAATTTCCACGTGATGCAAACTCAGGCTGAGAAGTTAGTCTGTTGCGTGAACCCACAAAATTCAAGTAACCGTGTTAAGCGCAGCTTGTAATTTGCTCCTTGGAGTCTTGATTTACTCTCTGTGCTTGGAAGCAGGGGTGAAATGCTCCCGGTTCGGACCGGATCGCCCGATCCGGTAGCGATGATGGCGGGTGGTTCGGAGAACCGGTAGCAAAAATCCCTGCACCCCTCCCCCCATGCTCAGCTGAGCATCAGAGGCTTTTTTTTTTTAACTTTTAAAAGCATTTTTTCTACCACCTCTTCCGACGAAAAAATGTTTTTAAAAGTAAAAAAAACAAAGGCCTCTGATGATCGTGTGGCTCAGCTGGGATCGTCAGAGGCTTTCCAAAGCATTTTTTTCTGCAACCTCTTGGCCGAAGAGGTGGTTAAAAAAAATGCATTGAAAAGTCTCTGACGATCCCAGCTGAGTTGCCTGATCAGCAGAGAGGCTTTTCAAAGCGTTATAAAAAATGCTTTGAAAAGTTAAAAAAAAGTTGGCCACACCCACCCAGTCACATTAAAGCCCTCCCCCCCACAAGCCACGCCCACGGAACCGGTAGTAACACATTTTACATTTCACCCCTGCTTGGAAGGCGCATACAGATAGTCCTTAGTCAATCACCATCAATCAGAAGAGAGCTGGAAGGGCCCTTGGAGGTCTACTAGTCCAGCCCTCTGCTCAAGCAGGAGACCCTAGACAGAATGACAGAATAACAGAGCTTGGAGGGCCCTTGGAGGTCTTCTAGTCCAACCCCCTGCTCAAACAAGAGACCCTATCATTTCAGACAGATGGTTGTCCAATCTTTTCTTAAAAACCTCCAGTGATGAAGCACCCACAACTTCTGGAGTCAGGTCATTCAAAGTGAATTGTTCTAACTTTAAAGAAACGTTCTTTAGACCAACCATTTTCTTCTCATTGTTCTGGCAACTGGCTGGGGCGGGTCTCTGACCATTCTCCACAGCCATCTCACCACAGGACAGGAGTGGGGCAAGGGCGGGACCAGAGTTACACTAATATCCAAGAAATGGGTTGGACTAGATGACCTCCAAGTTCCCTTCCAACTCTATTCATCTGTATTGAAAATAGAATCATTAGAGAAAAGGATGCCAAAGGAGCAGGGGTGAAATCTGAACCGGTTTACTACCGGTTCGTTGGCTGCCCATGCGCAGTGCGCACCACGCGTCAAATAATAATAATAATAATAATAATAATAATAATAATAATAATAATAATAATAATAATAATAATAATAATAATAATAATAATTTTATTTCTATACCGCCCTTCTCCCGAAGGACTCAGGGCGGTGTACAGCCAATTTAAAAACACAAGACACAACAATGATTAAAAATTAAAATAATTAAATAGATTTGGCTGATTTAAAACCCCAAAAATTTAAAATACCCCAATTTAAAATCGTTATGTTAACAGCCCGGCCTGGCGGAACAACAGGGTCTTCAGTGCGCAGCGAAACACCCGGAGGTCGGAGATCTTACGTATTTCCGGGGGCAGTTCGTTCCACAGGGCTGGGGCTCCCACAGAGAAGGCCCTCCCCCTGGGTGTCGCCAGCCGACATAACTTGGCCGATGGCACCCTGAGGAACCCCTCTCTGTGGGAGCAAACTGGTCGGTGGGAGGCTATTGGTGGCAGAAGTCGGTCTCGAAGGTACCCGGGTCCTATGCCATGGAGCGCTTTAAAGGTGGTGACCAACACCTTGAATCGCACCCGGAAGACCACCGGGAGCCAGTGCAGCTCGCGCAGGAGGGGTGTCACGTGGGCACAATGGGTTGCGCCCATAACCACCCGCGCGGCCGCATTCTGGACCAGTTGGAGCCTCCGAGTGCTCTTCAAGGGGAGCCCCATGTAGAGAGCATTACAATAGTCCAGCCGGGAGGTGACAAGGGCGTGAGTGACCGTGCACAGGGCGTCCCAGTCCAGAAAGGGCTGCAACTGGCGGATCAGGCAAACCTGATAAAAGGCCCCCCTGGCCACGGCCGTCATGTGCTCTTCTAAAGACAGCCGTGCGTCCAGGAGGACACCCAGATTGCGAGCCCTCTCTGTGGGGGGCAAAGATTCACCCCCAATAACCAGCGATGGCACCTGCTGACTATATCGGGACACCGGCAGCCACAGCCACTCGGTCTTGGACGGGTTGAGTCTGAGCCTGTTCCTCCCCATCCAGACCCGCACGGCCTCCAGGCAGCGAGACATCACATCAAGGGCATCGTTGGGGTGGTCTGGGGTGGAGATGTACAGCTGAGTATCATCAGCATACAGATGACACTTCACCCCAAAACCACGGATGATCTCACCCAGCGGCTTCACATAAATGTTGAACAGGAGGGGCGAGAGGACCGACCCTTGCGGCACTCCCCATGCGAGATGCCTCGAGGTCGACTTCTGTCCCCCTGCCAACACGAACTGCGAGCGGTCGGAGAGGAAGGAGGAGAACCACCGCAGAAGGGTGCCCCCTATTCCTAACCCTCTCAACCGCCGCAGCATGATACCATGGTTGATGGTATCAAAAGCCGCTGAGAGGTCTAATAGGACTAGAAGTGCGAGGTGCGCGCGCGTGTGCACGCCAAAAGGAGGCATGCGGTAAGTACAACAGCGCGCGAGGGGAGGGGGTGATCAGCTGTGGTGAGCAATCTTTTTTTTTTTTTAACTTTTAAAAGCATTGCTTTTAAAAGTTAAAAAAAAAGCCTCTGACGATTGCGCGGCTCAGCTGGGCATATGGGTGGCGGGCGCAGGGATTTTTGCTACCGGGTCTCCGAACCACACGCCGCCATCGCTACCGGATTGGGCGATCCGGTCCGAACCGGGAGCATTTCAGCCCTGCAAAGGAGGAACAGAAGGAAACGTGAATGGCAAAAATGAAAATAATTTTGTAATATATTTTTAATAATTCAATAAAATGGTTGATTTTTCCCGGAGTGAGTTGGCTGTGATGTGTTGGCCATAGTGAATTGGCTGCAGCAAATTGTCCCATTCCTCTCTCTCTCTCTCTCTTTCTCTCTCTCTTTCCTTCCCTCCCTCACTCTCTCTCTCTCTCTCTCTCTCTCAATCTCTCTCAATCTCTCTCCTTCCCTCCCTCCCTCCCTCCCTCTCTCTCTCTCTCTCTCTCTCTCTCTCTCTCTCTCTCTCTCTCAATCTCTCTCTTAAACGCACACACACACGCACACAAACACACAGCATTGCTCTGGGCCAGCAAGGTTTGTGATTTTTCTCAGGTGACGTCAATGCACGGACCACCTGTGGCCCTCTCTCCCCTGCCCTCCCAGATGCAGGCTGGCCACCTCCAACCCTTCCCTCCCTTGGTAAATGTTTGACAAAGAGGGAAGTGGCCCTCCCTCTCCCCCCACCCCTTTAACCTGACGACCTCTGCCCATCAATCAGCTCGCCCCCTCCTCTCTCTCTCTCTCTCTCCCCCTCCGGCCTGTTGCAAAGTCTCCGCATGTCCAGTCCAGCTGCGTTAGGCTACGCGGAAGGGCAGCTGGAATGTGGGTTAGGGCTGGGCAGGACCCGGGGTCCAGCAGCTGCAACAGGCCTTAAGGTTTCTTTACCTTTTCCTGAAAGAAGGGACAGGGAGTTTCTCGGAAGTTCTGCTCCCTGCGTATTTCTCCAGCTTCTCTAGATATTAACTTGCGAGGAGACCCATTGCGGTGCCCGGGGCTGCACGGCAAATGGCTTCCAGATGTCCGTCCAAAGGAGCAGATGTGACACACAAAGCCCGATGGAGCTATCTTGGTGCATCAGGAAGGGGCTGCCACAAAGAAGAGGGGGTTGACCTGCTCTCCGAAGCCCCCGAAGCAGGGGTGAAATGCTCCCGGTTCGGACCGGATTGCCCGATCCGATAGCGATGGAGGCGGGTGGTTCGGAGAACCGGTAGCAAAAATCCCTGCCCCCCCCCATGCCCAGCTGAACCGCACGATCATCAGAGGCTTTTTTTTTGTTTTAAATGGCTCTGACGATCCCAGCTGAGTTGCCTGATCGGCAGAGGCTTTTAAAAGAAAAAAAGCCTCTGCCAATCAGGCAACTCAGCTGGGATCGTCAGAGCCTTTTGAAAGCATTTTTTTACAACCTCTTCACCGAAAAAATGGTTTTAAAAGTAAAAAAAAAAAAAATGGCCCCACCCACCCAGTCATGTTACCCCCCCAAGCCACGCCCACAGAACTGGTCGTAACAAATTTTGGATTTCACCTCTGCCCTGAAGGCAGGACAAGAAGCAATAGGTGGAAGATCATTAAAGAAAGAGAGGCAACCTAGAAGTAAGGAGGGAACTTTCTGACACAGAGAACAGTTAACCAGTGGAACTGCCTGCCTCCAGAAGTTGTGGGTGCTCCAACACTGGAAGTTTGGAAGAAGAGATTGAACAACCCTTTGTCTGAAATGGTATAGGGTGTCCTCCTTGGACCAGAAGGCCTGGAAGGTCTTCTAAGTCTTCTAACCTGGTCTTGTCTTCTAGTCTAGTCTTGGAGTAGAAGACCTAGATGGAGTAGGGGGTGACATGATAGCAGTCTTCCAATATTTGAGGGGCTGCCAGAAAGAAGAGGGGGTCAAATTATTCTCCAAAGCAGCTGAAGGCAGGACAAGAAGCAATGGATGGAAATTAATGAAGGAGAAGAAGCAACCTGGAACTAAGGAGAAACTTCCTGACAGTGAGAACAG
Source organism: Pantherophis guttatus (assembly GCF_059756535.1). NCBI lineage: Eukaryota > Metazoa > Chordata > Lepidosauria > Squamata > Colubridae > Pantherophis > Pantherophis guttatus. The sequence continues at coordinate 3,211,814 of NC_142064.1, forward strand.
TTAACCAGTGGAACAACTTGCCTCCAGAAGTTGTGGGTGCTTTCAAAACAAGACTGGACAACCATTTGTCTAGAATAGTATAGTGTCTCTTGCTCGAGCAGGGGGTTGGTCTAGAAGACCTCCAAGGTCCCTGCTGACTCTATTATTCTAAGTTCTCCCTCCACAGTCCTCCCAGCTGTGGTATTCTGAAGTCCTTTCTTGTTTCTCCATTGTTGGAGACAAAATGCAAATCAGCCTAATTAATCTCTATGCTTTTCTGACTACCAGCATCTGGGATCTAAGGTGGTTATTTCCAGTTCGCATCTGCCCAATGTTTAATGCATTGCAACATTCCCCTCCTATTTGCTATGACCTGTTTGCATCATGCAGATTAAGGATGTGTCTGAATTTTGATTATTAGGACACATCTGTCCTACATTTCCAAAATCATGGGGGGGAAATGCAACCCTTTATCTGCAGTTCCGTCTTCCTATCCCTTAAATCTTATCTAGCCTCTCTCCATTCTTGCTCTGTTTTCACATGTATTTATTTTATATAGAAAATGCCTTTATTATTTTTACAAATAACTCAAGGAAGTGAGCACACAAGTGGGTTGGGCTGAGAGGGAGAGGGACTGGCCCAAAGTCCCCTAGTTGGCTTTCATGCCTAAAGTGGGACTTGAACTCCCTGTCTCCTGGTGATTGGCCCAAAGTCACAGAGCAGGCTTTCATAGCTAAGGTGTTGCTAGAATTCACCATCTCCTAGTGATTGGCCAAAGTCACACAGGTGACTTTTATGCCTAAGGCAGGACTAGAACTCACTGTCTCCTGGTGATTGGCCCAAAGCCATCCAGTCAGATTTCAGGATTAAGGCAGGACTAGAACTCACTGTCTCCTGGTGATTGGCCCAAAGCCATCCAGTCAGATTTCAGGATTAAGGCAGGACTAGAATTCAGTCTCCTGGTGATTGGCCCAAAGTCACAGAGCAGGCTTTCATAGCTAAGGTGTTACTAGAATTCACCATCTCCTAGTGATTGGCCAAAGTCACACAGGTGACTTTTATGCCTAAGGCAGGACTAGAATTCAGTCTCCTGGTGATTAGCCCAAAGTCACCAAGCCGGCTTTCATGCCATCGGTAGGACTAGAACTCACAGCCCTCCTCCCTCCCCTCCCCAGTTTTTAGCATGGTGCCTTAACCACTAGCACAAATTGGCTCTGTTCTTGCATATTTTCTTGGAATGTAAATTTCCAAATCATCTTTAGTCCCAAAGGTGTTTTTTCAAGAGGCAACTTGAATTTTCTGGGTTTTTTTCTTGGAAGACGTTTCTCTTCTCATCCAAGAAGCTTCTTGGAAGCTTGGAGGTGAAACGGAGAAAGTCCCGGTGCCTCTTGAAAAAGCACCCTTGGGACAACCAGGACCTGGACTGACGGAGAATCTCCATAAATATCTAATCGGTAAAACCCCAAATCAAAGTTTCATTCCCACCCCCCCACCCGGACCTCAAAGATAAAGCCCAGAAGCGGTTTCCAAGGAGAAACCAAAGTAATTGTGTGTGTCTTTTTTTAATTGAAGTAGACAATTTAGCCTTCTCTGCATATACTCCATCAGCTTTTTTTTTTTTAATTTGATTTATATGCCGCCCTTCTCCGGAGACTCAGGGTGGCTTACAATGTGCTCAGCAATAGCCTTCATCCTTTTGTATATTTATACAAAGTCAGCTTATTGCCCCCACAATCTGGGTCCTCATTTCACCTACCTTAGAAAGGATGGAAGGCTGAGTCAACCTTGAGCCTTGGCGAGATTCGAACCTGCAGAAATTGCAGGCAGCTCTGTTAATAACAGGGTGCATTAAACCACTGTACTACCAAGGCTCTTTTGTACCCCTTCTCATCCATGGTCGGCATCGACGTGGCCTTCATTTTTGGGCATAAGGTAATCTTGCTCTGGTCAACATATATCAGGGGTCTCCAACCTTGGCAACTTTAAGACTTGTGGACTTCAACTCCTAGCAAAGCTGGCTGAGGGACTCTGGGAGTTGAAGTCCACAAGTCTTAAAGTTGCCAAGGTTAGAGACCCCTGACATATATAACATCAACGTTCCAATTCCTCCTCGCCCCACCCGCTTTCCATGAAACCCCAAAGAAAAAAACAAAACCACATAAATGTGGACACGGTCCAGCTTGAGCGTGCTTCCACCCTGCTCTTCACTTTGCAAACCCTCCGTGGCCTGAGTTGCAGGACGTGCTTGAGGGGTGAGTCACCAAGCTGCGGCTTGTCCCTTACGCAAGCAAGCATCGCTGGCAAGCAGAGATTGAAGGCTGATAACCAGCCAAACGGGAATCCGGAACTGCCTTATTCCTTGCAGGTACTAAGAAATATAAAACCTTCAAGGTTGGCCATCCATCAGTTTAACTCTCTCCCGTCCGAAGGACATCAAGAGTTTTGATTCCTGGTGGGGGTGGTGGTCTCCCTCCTAGGTGGAGGGGGCTTTTGATTGGGGTCTGGTTAGGTTGGATTGGGAGGGGAACGTTGAAAAGGTGGGATGGGGGCATTTCAGTGGGGCTGAAATGAAACAGATCAGGGGTGAAATCCAGCAGGTTCTGACAGGTTCTGGAGAACCGGTAGCGGAAATTTTGAGCAGTTCGGAGAACCGGCAAATGCCACCTCTGGCTGGCCCCCGAGTGGGGTGGGAATGGAGATTTTGCAATATCCTTCCCCCAAGAGTGGGGAGGGAATGGGGACTTTGCAGTATCCTTCCCCTGGAGTGGGGTGGGAATGGAGATTTTGCAGTATCCTTCCCCTGCCATGCCCACCAAGCCAGGAGGGGAAAAAAAATTGGATTTCACCACTGAATCAGATGCAACTGAGCGCCTTTTTTGGGGTGGGTGGGTGGTTTCTCGTCATTCACAGACTTCCGAGGTGCCTTTGATAGCAGACAGGACGGATTCAGGAGTAGCGAAAATTCTGTGCATTCGGAATAATGGAGTCGGGAGGGACCTTGGAGGTCTTCTAGTCCAACCCCTGCTCAGGCAGGAGACCTTACCCCATTTCCGACAAATGGCTGTCCCCTTTTTTCTTAAAATCCACCAGTGTTGGAGCACCCACAACTTCTGAAGACAAGTCATTCCACCAATTATTGGAATAATAGAGTTGGAAGGGACCTTGGAGGTCTTCTAGTCCAACCTCCTGCTCAAGCAGGAGATCCTGTACCATTTCAGACAGGTGATGGTCCAGTCTTTTCTTAAAATCCTCCAATGATGGAGCACCCACAACTTCTGAAAGCAAGCTGTTCCACTGATTAATTGTTCTCACTGTTAGGAAGTTTCTCCTTAGTTCAAGGTTGCTTCTCTCCTTGATTAGTTTCCATCTGTTGCTTCTTCTTCTTCTGCCTTCAGGGGCTTTGGATGGTTGACCCCCTCTTCTTTGTAGCAGCCCCTCAGAAATTGGAAGACTGTTAACATGTCACCCCCAATCCTTTTCATTAAACTAGACGTACCCAATTCCTGCAACCGTTCTTCATATGTTTTATCCTCCAGTCCCCTAATCATCTCTGTTGCTCTTCTCTGCACTCTTTCCAGAGTCTCAACCTCTGTTTTATATCACGGCGACCAAAACTGGATGCAATATTCCAAGTGGGGGCTTACCAAGGCATTATAAAGTGGTTGTCAAGGTTCCAACTGACAATCCCAACCAAGCACCATCGAGACGTTCCAATCTCCTAATGCAAAACTTTATTGAATACATTATTTCAACACAGATGAAAACAAAACCAACTCTGGTTAATTCCCGCGCAAAGTCATATAGTTAAAGAATAGACTTTCCCCTCCCTTGATTAGTGCATGTCACATTGTCCAATTGAGCATCAGTATACTGCTATGAAGGGACACAGTGGCTCAGTGGCTAAGACGCTGAGCTTGTCGATCGAAAAATCGGCAGTTCAGTGGTTCGAATCCCTAGTGCCGCGTAACAGGGTGAGCTCCCATTACTTGTCCCAGCTTCTGCCAACCTAGCAATTCGAAAGCACGTAAAAAAATGCAAGTAGAGAAATAGGGACCACCTTTGGTGGGAAGGGAACAGCGTTCCATGCGTCTTTGGCGTTGAGTCATGCCGGCCACATGACCACGGAGACGTCTTCGGACAGCGCTGGCTCTTCGGCTTTGAAACGGAGATGAGCACCGCCCCCTAGAGTCGGGAACGACTAGCACATATGTGCGAGGGAAACCTTTACCTTATATTGCTATGGGAAAATCTCTTTGAGGTTAGGAAAACACCTTACGAGGCCACCTTCTGCCCCCAGTAGCCTCTCACCGGCCACTACGCTCCCACAGAGAGGGTCTCCTCAGGGTGCCGTTGGTCAAACAGTGTCGACTGGCGGCCCCCGGGGGGAGAGCCTTCTCTGTGGCGGTACCTGCCCTTTGGAATGAGCTCCCCCCGGAGATACGGAGGATCCCGGATTTACGCACTTTCCGCTGTGCCCTCAAGACCTTTTTATTCCAACAGGCTGGCCTGGCCTAACTTCCTTTTAATTGTTAATTTTAATTGGTTTTTTTTAAAAACAGAGGTTTTAATCAGGATGGGCCAAATTTATTTAATGTGTTTTAAATTGTTTTTTAAATTTTATATTATATCTGTTTTATCTTTGGCTGTTCACCGCCCTGAGTCTTTCGGGAGTAGGGCGGTATATAAATCCAAACTGAACTAAACTAAACAACCTGTAGAAGTGCCCTTGGTTCCCATGGGTTGCCTTGGGTGATGTCTGGAGCAAGGTGGATTTGATTTAAATCGAGTTGATTTAAATCACAATTTAAATCATGATTTAAATCACTAGTAAAAAGGCTTGATTTAAATCAACTCGATTTAGATCCTAATTTTTAAAGAGCAACTGTCATCTCTGCTACTCCTTTGACCCGCTGTTGAGTCACCGATCGTCCCAGAGTTGCAGAATATACAGCCTTGTGCTACATAACTAAGCTCCATTTCATGCTGAATAAACTAAATTATTTATGTATCTTAAATAGAAAACTATCTTACGATAGATTTTTACCCCAAAAGTTTTTTATTAAAATAAATTCGATAAAAATCAAAAAAATCCGATTTAAATCAAAAAAATCCGATTTAAATAAAAAAAATCTGATTTTTTTTAATTTTTTTTTTTAAAATATTGATTTTTATCCACCCTGGTCTGGAGCCTGCATTCCAATTTCCTTCCCCTCCCCCCTGGTTCTTTGGCAAGCTGAGAAGTAGTACTGGTTGCAACAGGCTATTGCTTAACGCACTGTAAGCCGCCCTGAGTCTCCGGAGAAGGGCGGCATATAAATCAAATTTTAAAAAAAACAAAAACGCATAAGCGCACTTCGAGTGGTATCAACACTTCCCCTGATCTAGATTCTATCCCTCCGTTGACTCAGGTGGACTCAGCTGTCCGTCCTTCTGAGGTCAGCGAAACGAGGCCCCAGATTGTTGGGGGCAAGAGCTGACTCTGTAAACGGCTTAGAGGGGTCTTGTCAAGCACCGTGAAGTGGTATATAAGTCTTAAATGCTATTGCTATTGATGCAACCTAGGACTGCGTTGGTTTTTTTTTTTTGATGGTAGCAGTGCATGGCTGGCTCATATTTAAGTGATTGTCCACTAGGATTCCAAGATCCTCTTCTCTCTCTCTCTCCCTTTGGAGGATCCCACTGGATTCTTTTTTGACCCAAATGCAGCAAGGAAGGCTGTTAGGATATGGTTTGAGCCTAACAAGTTGTCCAGGCAATATATGGGTTCTGTGACTTTAATATGAATATGTATTGTGTGACTTTAAAGTTTTACTGCTGATTGATTGTAATGCTGAGTCATGCTGTAATTAGATAATCACTGGTTGTAAACGTATTTAAGAAAGGTACTGTAACGTATTCAGTTGATGATATGCTACCATTGTGTGTGGAGTTGCTATCATTGTGCTATCATCGGTTTGATGGATCTGCTACCATCGTGGTTTGTGAACCAGAGTGAGTTTGTTATTCTAACCAACTACTGTTTGTGTGGTAAGAAGATTCTTGTATCACTGGACTGATTTAACTGGCAAAGACTTGGATTGTTTTAAAGACTATGAGATTGTTTTTTTCACTATAAAGTAAACTTTTGATAAACCAGTTTGCACATCTCTTATTCATTGCTCTCAGCAACGTTTCTCTGTGCTCTACACTGTGCTGGTTGGTAACACAACAACAATATCCTTAACAAAGGCTATAATAGCGCAAAAGTTATTGTACTTGCCTTGGAAACAGCAGCGTTTAAATCCAGCAGAAAAGAGGGTGTAGGTGCCGGAGTAGGAAAGGGCCCCCCAGCTTCTAGCCTCCCCCACCCCCAGGCATGGAAGATCCCTTTTCGGGGGGCGGAGGGGGGGATACTTGGAACCACTTCCTCTCTCTCAACGCAACCTTTCAAGAGTGATTGAATGACAAGCAGCTGCATTTGGTGTGCAGGAAACGCGAATTGCCGCCCTGTTGCTTTGAGGTCCCTTTTATGAGACTCTGGGGGCTCCGTTGCTCTGCCCCTTGGATGCGCTTCCAGCCGCCCTTCAATTGTCCCTGAAATAAAGAGTGAAAAATCTGTTATCGATTTGTTGATTATATCGGTTTATGGAACCAACGGCAGGAGGCTCGGCTGGGTGGACAGATACGGCTTGGGTAGAGCCATTCGTACAACATGGTTGCAGTCCTTGATTTGCAACCGTTCATTTACTGGCTGTTCAAACTTACAAGGGCCCTGAAAAAGGTTACAGAAATTACAGAGTTGGAAGGGACCTCGGAGGTCATCTAGTCCAACCCCCTGCTGAAGCAGGATTGATACCTATACCATTTCAGACAGATGGCTGTCCAGTTTCTTCTTGAAAGCTTCCAGGGACTTATGGCCATTTTTCACACTTACGACCGTTGTAAGCATCCCCGTGGTCACGTGATCAATATTCAGACACTTGGCAACTGACTCGTACTTATGACGGTTGCAGTGTCCCAAGGTCACGTGATCTGCTGTTGCGACTTTCTGACGAGCAAAGTCAACGGGGAAGCCCAATTCGCTTAACAACCGTGTTCCGCACTTGTGTTTCACTTAACAATTCTGGCAGGGGAAAACTCACTTAACAACTGTCTTGCTTAGCAACATAAATTTGGGGGTCAGTTGTGGCGCTTGTGGCTTAAGGGTTGGGCAAAAAGGAACACGGTTGGTCAGTATGCTATGACCTCTTGGTTCAGTCGCTGGAGGTTTTCAAGAAAAGATTGGACAACCATTTCTCCAGGGTGCTGTAAGGTCTCCTGCCTTGCTCAGAGGGTTGGACTAGAGGACCTCCACGGTCCCTTTTTGCCCTGGGGTTCTGTGATTCATGAATGAAGCCGCAGAAACAGAAAAGCAGAGAAAGAGAGACAGAAAGAGAAAGAGGAAAAAAAAGAGAGAGAGACATAGAGAAAGAGAGAAGGAGAAAGAGAAAGATAGAGAAAGAGAAAGAGAAAGAGAGGAAGAGACACAGAAAGAGAAAGAGAGAAAGAAGAAGAGAAAAACAGAAAGAGAGAGAAAGAGAGAAAGAGAAAAAAGAGAAAGAGGAGAGAAAGAGAGACAGTATCCTTCCCACAGGAGTGGGGTGGAAATGGAGATTTTGCAGTATCCTTCCCCTACCATGCCCACCAAGCCACGCCTACAGAACCGGTAGTAAAAAAAAATGGATTTCGCCACTGCCCTGATCTACTGGGATTGACGTCAGCCTTACAAATCTGCCACGCTCTTTCAAGACGGACTGAAAATCTCGCCTTTATTCGTGGGGATAGCTCTGATCTGGGTGAAGAGGCTGCGTCAGGGCTGCCTCCGATCAGTTCCTAGGAAAGAAAACCCTTGACTCCATAAACTCAAGAGAAAAGATACTTTTACTAAAGAAAGAACTGAATGCAGGATTTTGCACTATCCTTCCCCTGGAGTGGGGAGGGAATAGGGATTTTTTTTTTAAAATTTGATTTATATGCCGCCCTTCTCCGGAGACTCAGGGCGGCTTACAATGTGCTCAGCAATAGCCTTCATCCTTTTGTATATTTATACAAAGTCAGCTTATTGCCCCCACAAACTGGGTCCTCATTTCACCTCCCTTAGAAAGGATGGAAGGCTGAGTCAACCTTGAGCCTGGTGAGATTCGAACCTGCAGTAATTGCAGACAGCTGGTGTTAATCACAATGCTATCAGTCTGCTGAGCCACCAGGCCCTGCCACGCCCACCAAGCCATGCCGGAACAGAACCGGTAGTAGTAAAAAAAAAGTAGATTTCACCACTGGCCTGATGTCCCCAGAACTGGGCTCGGTGTCGAAGCCGATAAGTCGCCGGACACAAGGTGCGATACGGAATTATACTTTTATTTTGGTACCAAGATATAAGGACCCTGGTTCGAAAAGCTGACCAAGGGCCCCGATTCGAATCTTACAGCAATGTTTATACTCAAGGGACGGGTCACATCCAACCTTTTGCCCTTCCCCTAATAATGCATGCATCACAGATAATATTGATTGGTTCTTTGGATTTCAGCCCCCCCCCAAACCTTTTTATGCTAAATAGCGACATGTTGCGTCACCTGTTTTTCACCCCAGGTCACAGGTATCTTGCAAAGTGTGCCCGCTATGTGGTTTTGGGGGTTTTTCTTATAAGCGAGCTATTCTTGTGTCTAATATCCTGGCTAGTGGTTTTCGAATAGGTAAGGTGCTATTGCAGAGCAGCTCAAGGCAGCACCCCCACCCACCCTGTGGACCCCCCGTCCTTCCGCAGAGAAAAGTAAAAGCAGTTTTTAAGCCTTTGTCTGAGGCAGCCCCCCCATCTCCCCCCCCCCGTGACCCCTGCCTCCTTCTGAAGTGAGAGAAGACAGGAAAGAGCAAAGAGGCTTAATTGTTTGTTGTAAGGCAAAGAAATGAAGACAAGAGAAAATGTTTTATCAGCGTTCATATTCCTAACTCTCATGTCCGTGACATCCACACATCTGGGTCCTATCTCCACATGTGACCCTTCCTCTGATCCCTGGGCCTCATCTGGACATACATCCCATCATCTGATCCTTCCTTCCATCCTTCCTTCCTTCCTTCCTTCCTTCCTCCCTTCCTTCCTCCTTTCCTTTCCTTTCCTTTCCTTTCCTTTCCTTTCCTTTCCTTTCCTTTCCTTTCCTTCCCTTCCCTTCCCTTCCCTTCCCTTCCCTTCCCTTCCCTTCCCTCCTTCCCTTCCCTTCCCTTCCCCTTCCCTTCCCTTCCCTCCCCTCCCCTCCTTCCCTTCCCTTCCCTTCCCTTCCCTCCCCTCCTTCCCTTCCCTTCCCTTCTTCCTCCTATCTTCCTTCCCTTCCCTTCTTCCTCCTATCTTCCTTTCCTTCCCTCCCTTCCCTTCCGTCCTCCTTCCCTTCCCTTCCCTTCCCTTCCCTTCCCTTCCCTTCCCTTCCCTTCCCTTCCCTTCCCTTCCCTTCCCTCCTTCCCTCCCCTCCCCTCCCCTCCTTCCCTTCCCTTCTTCCTCCTATCTTCCTTCCCTTCCCTTCTTCCTCCTATCTTCCTTTCCTTCCCTCCCTCCCCTCCCCTCCCTTCCCTTCCCTTCCCTTCCCTTCCCTTCCCTCCTTTCCTTTCCTTTCCTTTCCTTTCCTTTCCTTCCCTTCCCTTCCCCTTCCCCTTCCCCTTCCCGTTCCCGTTCCCTTCTTCATTCCTTCGTCTTTCTTTCTGTCTTTTCCTTGTTTAATTCATTATTTCCTTTCTACTGGAAATGGAAAAGACAAGGGTGAAATAAGAGTTGATATTTGAAATGGCCACCTGGCCTCATTAGCAAGTTTAGCCACTTCTAGGTTTGGGGCAGCTTGTGGCTTATTGAGGGTATTTTAGATGGGTTTGATATCTGCAAGAAAACAACCCAGCCAGTGGTGGACTGCCCTCCGGTTCGCACCAATTCTATAGAACCGGTCGTAAAGCTGGCGGGAAGCTCCGCCCACCGACCCCAAAGTCATCAGAACGCTTCTGCGAATGTGCAGAAGAGCGCGTGGGCGAGGGAGCGAAGCAGGCGCGTGTGCATGGCCCCGTTGCGAACCGGTAGTAAAGGTAAGTAGAACCCACCCCTGAACCAAGCCTAAGAACCCCACAATCCAAATCCTCCTCCCCCTCCTCCTTCCCACCCTCCTCCCTCCTCATAAACCTCCCTCCCTTTAGCACTGATGACGTTACCTAGTTGCATCATGAAACGTCTGCAAGAAAAAAACCAAGCTCAGAGAATAGCAGACTATAGAATAACAGAGTTGGAAGTCATCCTGGAGGTCCTTCAGTCCAACCCTCCCTCACCCCCAAGCAGGAGACCCTACACCGTTCCAGAACAAATGTTCGTCCAGCCTCTTCTTAAAACCTTCCAGTGGTGGAGCAGCCACAACTTCTGGTGGCAAGTTGTTCCACTGGTTAATTGTTCTAACTGTCAGGAAATTTCTCCTTAGTTCTACGTTGCTTCTCTCCTTGATGAGTTTCCATCCGTTGCTTCTTGTCCTACCCTCAGGGGCTTTGGAGAATAGCTTGACTCCCTCTTCTTTGGGGTAGATATTGGAAGACTACTATCATGTCTTCCAATATCCAGTAGTAGTCCTATCTACTACTTCCTGCGTGAGCTGCACTGGCTGCCGGTGGCGCTCCGGATACATTTCAAGGTGCTGGTGCTCACCTATAAAGCCCTTCATGGCTTAGGACCGGGATACTTGCAGGACCATCTCCAGCCGCTCTCCCACCGTCCCGTGCGCTCTCACAGAGTCGGCCTCCTCAGGGTGCCGTCGGCCAAACAATGTCGGCTGACGGCCCCCGGGAGGAGAGCGTTCTCTGTGGGAGCCCCGACCCTCTGGAATGGATTGCCCACCGAGCTCAGGACAGCCCCCGACCTCCTTTCCTGCCGTCGCGAGCTGAAGACGTGGCTTTTTCGTCAACTCAACTGATCCGTTTGGGGGTACACTGTCATAATTTTAAACTGTTTTTTAATAGGGTTGCTGATTTTAATTTTATTTCATTGTGATTTGTATTTGGAATTTTCATTTTGTAAGCCGCCTTGAGTCCCCAGGGAGAAAGGCGGCATATAAATCGCAATAATAAATAAATAATAAATAAATAAAATGTCTTCCCCTAGTCCTTCTTTTCATCAAACTAGACATACCCAATTCCATCAACCGTTCATGGTATGTTTTAGCCTCCAGTCCCCTAATCCTCTTGGCTGCTCTTCTCTGCACTCTTTCCAGAGTCTCCACATCATTTTTACTCCATGGCGACCAAACCTGGGTGCAGGATGTGGCCTTACCAAGGCCTTACAAAGCGATAGTAACTCTTCATGGGCTCTTGATTCTCTCCCTCGGTTGATGCAGCCTTCAGCTCAGCAAGTGACCGAGCCCGAGTGACGGCGTCGCCAGAGGCCAGGTGTTGCTTGCAATTCTTGCTGTCTGATTTTTGCAAGCTCCTCAGGGCTGCCTCCTTTCAGCCATGAAGGGGTTAACCTAGCCTGCTGGCTGAATGGGGAGGAAGAGTATTTACAGAGCAAATAGGCGGATGGAGGGTGTGGGGTGTGGGGCTTGGGGGGGGGATCCCACGCAGCGCCACCATTCTGTCCTCAAGGGGCCCCTCGCTTGCAGTCTCCCGAGAGCAAATACCCCAAGGCTCTTCTCCGAATCCGGTCTGACTTCTGCATTTTCTTAACCGGGTTAAATGTCAGCCTGATATGGGGAAAGAAACACTGGCGTGGATCTTCAAAGCAAGGGTCAAACACCCAAGTTTTTAATTTAATTTTTTTTTAAAAAAATGTTTTCAAAACAGTCGCCTGCAAAGAGAATACACTGGAGCCAAGCTGGGGACCTGCTTAAAATGACATTTAAAAAAAAATAAAATATTTATTTATTTATTTATTAATTTGATTTATATGCTGCCCTTCTCTGGAGACTCAGGGCGGCTTACAGTGCGTTAAGCAATAGCCTTCATACTTTTGTATATTTTATTGCCCCCACAAACTGGGTCCTCAATTTACCTACCTTAGAAAGGATAGAAGGCTGAGTCAACCTTGAGCAGGGCGAGATTCGAACTTACTTTAATTGCAGACAGCTGGTGTTAAATTACAGTGCTTTTAGTCTGCAGAGCTATCCAGGCTCTGTTATTTTATTTTATCAATCTCTTTATTTCTAAAATTGTTAGACGCCCATCTTACCACAATAATAATAACAACTCTTTATTAGAATTCTTTATTGGCCAAGTGTGATTGGACACACAAGGAATTTGTCTCCGGTGCATAAGCTCTCAGTGTGCATAAAAGCTATAAGTGATAAATCATGATCATAGTCATCATAAAAATACAGTCATCCATGAATCATAAGATACAACACTTAGGGATAGAATCAACATAAATCGTACTAGGAAACTAAATAAAACAATATAAATTATATAAATAAGAGCCTGTAGTACAGTGGACTAAGCACTGTTATTAACATTTGCTGCTTGCAATTACTGCAAGTTCAAATCTCACCAGACTCAAGGTTGACTCAGCCTTCCATCCTTTCAAAGGTAGGTGAAATGAGGACCCAGTTTGTGGGGGCAATAAGCTGACTTTGTATAAAATATACAGAAGTATGAAGGCTATTGCTTAACGCCTTGTAAGCCACCCTGAGTCTCCGGAGAAGGGCGGCATATAAATTAAAGCAGATAAAAAAATAAAATAAAATTGTAAAGATACAAGCAAGAAGGTTATAGCCATAAGTGGGAAGAGATAGGTAGTAGGAAGGATGAGAAGAATAATATTAATATGGTCTTAGTAAATAGTTTGACAATATTGTGGGAATTAGTTGTTTAATTTAATTAGTTGTTTTATTTCCTAAAAGTTAAAGCCTGCAGGCTGGAAGTCCTTTTCCAATCAGAAATATGTCTATGGGGAAGCCAGATTCACTTAACAACCGAATTACTAACTTATCAACTGGAGGGATTTACTTAACAACCGTGGCAGGAATGATTGTAAAATGGGGCAGAACTCACTTCACCACACGTCTCGCTTAGCAACGTAAATTTGAGGCTCAGTTGTAGTCATTAATCGAGGACTACCTATACGGAGTTTTTGTTTTTGTAATTCACCACGGGAGAATTCAACAATTCAATTTAATGGTTTAAAATAATTACATCCTAGGCAATCGTGAAATCTGAAGCAGTGTACTAGCGGTTTGCTGGCTGTGCATGTGCACTGCACATCAAAGGCGTACTGCATGCACGAATGTGCAGTGTGCACCATGCACCAAATGCATGGTGCACACTGCAAATGCAGCGCACACGGGGGGGTGATCAGCTGTGGTGCGCGATCTATTTTTTTTACTTTTAAAAGCATTTTTTTTACAACCTATTCGGCCAAATAGGTTGTAAAAAATTGCTTTTAAAAGTTAAAAAAAAAAGGCTCTGACGATCACAGCTGAGCTGCGCGATCGTCAGAGCCTTTTTTTTAACTTTTAAAAGCATTTTTTTACAAAATTATTCAGCCGAATAGGTTGTAAAAAAAATGCTTTTAAAAGGTAAAGAAAAGAGGCTCTGACGATCGCGCAGCTTAGCTGTGATCGTCAGAGCCTTTTTTTTTTTAACTTTTAAAAGCAAAAAAGCAAAACCTTCTGCGCACGCGCAGAGGGTACAAAACACATCACTTCTTGGTTAAAACCAGGAAGTGATGACAACCGGGCGAGTGGGCGGAGCCTCGTGCCACGATCGCTACTAGTTCTCCGAACCACCCGCCACGATCGCTACCGGATCAGGCAATCCAGTCCGTACTGGGAGCATTTCACCCCTGATCCTAGGACAGTGATGGCTAACCTTTTTGCCGTCGTGTGCCAAAAGCGGGGGGAGCACAGGGGGGTCATGTGCATGCATGCCCAGACCCATAATTCAATGCGCCCCACCCACTGCACATGCACATGCAACCCCCCTCCCTGTGCAACACCGCTCTTGGCACGCAATGGCACAGTGGACACGGTAGGTCCATTTTTCGCCCTCCTCAAGCTCCAGAGGCTTTCTTGGAGTCTGGGGAGGGTGAAAACAGCCTTCCCCACCCTCCAGAGCCCCTCCGGAGACCGGAAACGGCCTGTTTTCCGACTTCCGGTGGGCCCGGAAGGCCCAAAAATCAGCTGGCCAGCACATGCATGCACACTGGAGCTGAGCTAGGGCAACGCTCGCGTGCCCACAGATATGACTCTGCGTGCCACCTGTGGCACGTGCCATAGGTTCGCCATCACGGTCCTAGGAGATGGTGACTGGCTCAGATTTATGACAGTCGCAGTGCAGAATGGGACAACTCAACACAGCCAACAATTCATTGCGGAACAATTCAACAATTCAATTTAATGGTTTAAAATAATGACAACATCATTTTAATTTTTGTCGCACGGAGTTGTCACACGGTGAGTTGTCCTAGACCCACTGCGGTGTCACCTGCTCCCCTTTTGCGACCATCAGACAAGCAAAGTCAACAGGGAAGCCAGATTCACTTAACAACCCTGTGACTGCATCAAGAATAGAATAACAGAGTTGGAAGGGACCCTGGAGGTCTTCTAGTCCAACCCCCTGCTCAGGCAGGAGACCCTAGAAGAAAGATTGTAAAATGGAGCAGAACTGACTTAACGACTCTCTTGATTAGCAGTGTAAATGTTGGCCTTGATTGGAACACGGGTAGTCCTCGAACTTATGACTGCAATCAAGTCCAACATTTACGTTGCTAATCAACAGAGTTGTTAAGTGAGTTCTGCTACATTTTACGACCTTTCTTCTAGTGTCTCCTGCCTGAGCAGGGGGTTGGACTGGAAGACCTCCAAGGTCCCTTCCAACTCTGTTCTTCTATTCTTGATGCAGTTGTTAAGCTAGTCATATGGTTGCTAAGTGAATCCCGCTTCCCCATTGATTTTTACTTGTTCGACGGTCGCAAAAGGGGAGCAGGTGACACCGCAATGGGTCTAGGACAACTCACCGTGCGACAACTCGTTGTGGGACCAGAGTTACATTAATCCTGAAGAAACGATCAAAGAGAATCATTCAAGACAGGATGCGAAAGGAAGGAGAAATCGAAATGTTGAATGACAAGAATTAAAATCATTTTGCACAAAAATGAAATGTGAGCGACAAAAATTAAAATCATTTTGTCATTATTTTAAACAATTAAATTGAATTGTTGAATTGTTTCCATGGTGAATAGTTGGCTGTGGTGAGTTGTCCCATTCAGCACTGCGTCCGTCATAAATCTGAGCCACTCACCATCTCCTAGGATAATCCTCTGAGTGCCTTCTCTTCTGCCCTTTGCAAGAGAGCCATCCGAGATCCTAAAGGGGAAAGAAAGCTTGTCTATATCCAGTTTTATTTCTTCTTGGAAACCGTGTCTGGACTTTGTGCTCGAGAACAAAAGAAATGAAATCTCGACTTTTGAGTTTTGCTGATTAAATTAGTTGTTGTTACGGAAACTGCAAGTACTTACTAAGTTGGTTGAAGTGAAAAGTCGGAAGTCGGTGCATTTTTCCTTCCTCCTTAGCCTATGGACAGGTAGAGACTCTTGGAAAAAGGCGATTTCCCTCAGATAACGCGGTCCCAGTCCATGTAGGGCAGGGGTCCCGAATCCCCAGTCCATGGACTGGCACTAGGCTGTGGCATGCCGGCAATCTTGCTACGCAAACAAGTAAAGCCCCATCCTCAGGATTCAGGCAGCATGCAAAACCATGCTCCATCCAGTGCACAGAAAAACCTTTTTCCATGGAACCGGCCCCTGATGCCAGAGGTGCTATTCACTTACTTTCAGGGGTGAAATCCAACAGGTTCTGGCAGTTTCTGGAGAACCGGTAGCGGAAATTTTGAGTAGTTCGGAGAACTGACAAATACCACCTCTGACTGGTCACAGAGTGGGGTGGGAATGGGGATTTTGCAGTATCCTTCCCTCAGAAGTGGGGAGGGAGTGGGGATTTTGCAGTATCCTTCCCCTGCCACGGCCACCAAGCCATGCCCACAGAACCGCTAGTAAAAAAATTTGGATTTCACCACTGTTTACTTTCCCTACCGCTTCGCAAATGTGAGCGCGTGTCCCACCTCTGCGTACGTGCACAGACTTCAACGCATGCACTTTGCTCTCTCGCGTGGCTTGTGCTCATGCGCGCGGCTTCAAAATATACCTAACTAGGACAGCATAGCGCCGGGGCCAGTGGGCGGGCCCACCTGCGATTTCCGCTACCGGTTCCGGCGAACTGGTTTGAACCAGCTGAATACAACCTCTGCCTGGTACCCCAGAAAGTTGGGGGCCGCGGATGTAAGGCTTCAAAAGTGACAACCAGCACGTCGAATTGCACCCAGAAATACAGTGGTAGCCAATGCAGAACTATATCTGGCATGCACTGTATATCTGGCACCCTTTACTATCCATGCAGCTGCATTTGGCACTCCTTGAAGTTTCTGAGCACTCTTCAAGGGCAGCCCTAGGTAGAGTGCCTTGCAGTAATCTAGGCAGGAAGTTAGAAGGATGTGGCTGACAGAGAGCAGAGCCCTCCCGGTCTGGGAATGGGTGCAGCAGCTGGCACACTACGTGAAGGTGTGACTCCCTTAGCCACAGCTGCCACCAGCTCTTTGAGCAGAGCGGTGAGTCTAGAAGGACCCCTAGATCAGGGGTCTCCAACCTTGGCAAGTTTAAGACTTGTGGACTTCAACTCCCAGAATTCCTCGAGGAGTTCTGGGAGTTGAAGTCCACAAGTCTTAAAGTTGCCAAGGTTGGAGACCCCTGCCCTAAATTACACGCCAGGTCTGTCTGGAAAAAACTCATCTTTGGAAGGTTCAGTATCCAGAGCCACTCTTGGTCTTGGGTGACCGCAGTCTGCCGAGATCCTCCATCATCCAGGTCCTGGTTGTCCCGAAGGTGCTTTTTCAGGAGGCAACTGGACTTTCTTGTTTTTTCTTTGAAAATGTTTCGCTTCTTATCCAAGAAGCTTCCTCAGCTCTGACTGGATAGTGGGGAACTCCTGAAAAAAGCACCTTTGGGTCAACCATGGCCTGGATGACGGAGAATCTCTACAGACTTTGAGCCATGCAATTTGGGATGAAGACCCTTGGAATGGGGTGGGAGAAGGAATGGATTTCCAGAGGGAAAAAATTGCAGACTACAGGAACCATTTGCACCACTCAGGTGACCCTGAGGACACAGATAAACCTCCAAGTGGCCTCAAGGACCCTCTCAAAGGATGCAAAGGACCAGCTGTCTGCAAGGTGTATCAATCCTTCCATTCTCAACCATCCTGTCAGAGCTGGAGAAGCTTCTTGGATGAGAAGCGAAATTTCTTCAAAGAAAAACCAGAAAGTCCACTTGCCTCCTGAAAAAGCTCCTTTGGAACAACCACGACCTGGATGGCCGAGAATCTCTACGGACTTTTAGCTGTACAATCTGGGATGAAGGCCCTTGGAATGGTGTGGTCGTAGGAATGGATTTCCAGAGAAAAGTTGCAGACTACAAGAACCATTTGCACCACTCGGGTGACCCTGAGGACACAGATAAACCTCCAAGCGGCCTCAACGAACCCTCTAAAAGGATGCAAATGACCAGCTGTCTGCAAGGAGTATAAATCCTTCCTTTCCCCCACCATCCACACAGAGCTGAAGAAGCTTCTTGGATGAGAAGTGAAACCACTTCAAAGAAAGTCCAGTTGCCTCCAGAAAAAGCACATAAGCTTTTTCACATGAGCTATGAAATCTTTCATGGTTGCTCCATCACCGGATGTTTATAAGAAGAGAATCATAGGCTGGAAAGGAATGTCAGAGGGACCTTTTAATCCAACCTTCTGCTGAAGCCAAGGGTCTTTTACCATCCCAGTCAAACGGTTGTCCGATCATTTTGAGAACTTCCAACGATAGAGCACCCACAACTTGGGTGGTTATGGGAGCGACATGGAGTTCCCATGTAACGCCTCTCCTGCGCGAGCTGCACTGGCTCCCGGTGGTCTTCCGGGTGCGCTTCAAGGTTTTGGTTATCACCTTTAGAGCGCTCCATGGCTTAGGGCCTGGTTATCTATGGGACCGCCTGCTACCACCAATAGCCTCCCACTGGCCAGTACGCTCCCATAGAGAGGGGCTCCTCCGGGTGCCGTCGGCCAAACAATGTCGACTGGCAGCCCCCGGGGGGGGGAGCCTTCTCTGTGGGGGCACCCACTATCTGGAACGAGCTCCTCTCGGAGATACGGAGGATCCCGGATCTGCGCACTTTCCGTCGCGCGCTTAAGACTTTTTTATTTCATCAAGCTGGCCTGGCCTAAATCTTCTCCCCTTTTTAAATTTAAGAGCCTTGGTAGTACAGTGGTCTAAGGCACCCTGTTATTAAGCTGGTTATTAAGACCAGCTGCCTGCAATTACTGCAGGTTCGAATCCCGCCAGGCTCAAGGTTGACTCAGCCTTCCATCCTTTCTAAGGTAGGTAAATTGAGGACCCAGTTGTGGGGGCAATAAGCTGACTTTGTATAAATATACAAAAGGATGAAGGCTATTGCTGAGCACATTGTAAGCCGCCCTGGGTCTCTGGAGAAGGGCGGCATATAAATCAAATTAAAAATAATTAAAAAAAATGTAAATTTTAATTTGTTTTTAAATTACGGGGTATTTTTAAATTTGTCTCAGCCAAATTATTTAATTCGTTTTTATTCTATTTTAAATTTTTG
Organism: Pantherophis guttatus; assembly: GCF_059756535.1. Lineage (NCBI taxonomy): Eukaryota > Metazoa > Chordata > Lepidosauria > Squamata > Colubridae > Pantherophis > Pantherophis guttatus. The sequence goes on from NC_142064.1 coordinate 3,230,475, forward strand.
TATTTATGTGTTTTATTCTGTGGCTGTTCACCGCCCTGAGTCCTTCGGGAGTAGGGCGGTATAGAAATTTAATAAAATAAATAAATAAATAAACTTCTGGAAGTAAGTTTTCACTAGGAAAAAAATTCTCCTCAATTCCAGGTTGCTTCTCTCCTTACTTAGTTCTTGTCCTGCCTTCAGGTGCTTTGGAGAATAGGTTGACCCCCCCTCTCCTCTGGGGCAGCCCCTCAAGTACCATGCCCTCCCGTCCTCCACCATGACAAATGGACAAATGAACAGGAGTCACTTCTGAATTAGAATTAGAAGACCTTTAAGGTTCCTTCCACCTCAGTTATTCTGGATAATATTCTGGACAAGAAGCAACTGGTGGGAACTTATCAAAGAGAGATCTAACCTGGAAGTAAGGAGAAATTGCCAACAAAGGAGAATATTTGTAGCTCAGGGTTGACAAGAGGGGTCCTTGGTGCTCTCTGAGCTTGCTCGTTTCCTTCAACGTCATCAGCAACTCCCCCAAGGAGAAATTTCCTGACCGTGAGAACAATTAATCAATGGAACCGCTTGCCTCCAGAAGTTGTGGCAGATTCATCAGTGCACCATATTCTATAGATATTGGAATATTATACGCAACAATGAAAAGAGAGAGGGAAATGGAGTGGAGTGGAAGGGAAGAGGGGAGGAGGGGAGAAAGAGTAAGGGTAGAGAGGGGAAAGGAGAGCGGGGAATGGAGGGGAGGAGAAGAGAAGAGTAGAAAGGGAAGGAGATAGAAGCGGAGGAGAAGAGAAAGGGGAAATAGAGACGGGATAGGAGAAGGAGAAAGGGAAGGAGAGGAGAAGGAAGGAGGGAAGAAGGAGAGGGGAGTAGAGAGGAGAGGGAGGAGAAAGAAGATGAAAGGAGAGGGATGTTGTAAAAATGAGTGAAATACAATGTACAGGAGAAAAGAAAACAGACGGACAATTTTGTATTTTTTTTTCCCCCTTGAGGGTTATACTACTGAAACTATAACGGAAGATAATACGGATGGTAAAGCACATCGGTTTAGATGTCGCTGCATACCAGTTAATATTTATATGAAAATTAAAATTTTGTGTAAAAGGTAGGAGTAAATAATATGAAGTAAGGAAAATGGAATGTAATAATTAGGAATAGGTTTACATGTATTGAAATGTATGATGCTCAAACATCGCGCCGTTCACACAATGATATGTATAAATTTTTTAAAAAATAATAAAAACTTGATAAAAAGAAAAAGAAAAAAAAAAGACAGGATTGGACAACTGTTTGTCCGGAATGGTGTAGGTTCTCCTGTTCAAGTAGGGGTTAGACTAGAAGACCTTAAGGTCCCTTCTAACTCTGGTTATTCTGTTACTCTGTGAATTAATCTGTGGAAACTCTTGCCACCAGAAGTTGTGGGTGCTCCATCCCTGGAGGCTTTTAAGAAGAGACTGGATAGCCATTTCCCCGAAACGGTATAGGATCCCCTGCTTGATCAGGGGGTTGGACTAGAAGACCTCCAAGGTCCCTCCCGATTCCATTCTCCTGTTATTCTGCTTGCATTTGACTGGCCTCCCTACCTGCCCACCCCCAATTCCTGGCAAAGGGAGGAGGGGAAGGGGCCATAAATAATTCCAAGGTCAGCTCTGCCCCAACTCTTTCCCAAAGCCGAGTTAATGTTTGCAGAGGGAGCCCCCTGCGCCCTCCTCCCCCCTCCCTCGGGGTTTAATGACCTGATTGGTTCCATTATCAGCCCCTATTAAGAAGGCTTGTCTATAAAATAATGTTAAATATTAAGCACGGATTAAAGATTGCGTGGAGATCAGGGTTTGGGGAGGTAGGCATGGAGGCGAAGGAATCTGGGTGGGGGGAAAATTGTAGCAGGGGTACAGCAATGGTGAGGGGGTGGGTGGGATTCTGGGAGGGTTGAGGTGGGGGGGTTTGATACAGGGACAAAGGCCACTGGAGGCTGCGGCCAGGCAGGATCATATTGCCAAAGATGAGAAATTTCTGCAAGCAACCCAAAGGGAGATTCTTTGCAGAGGCGACTGGAGGAAATTTTAACAGAATAACAGAGTTGGAAGGGACCCTGGAGGTCATTTAATCCAACCCCCTGCTCAAGCAGGAGATCCTACCATTTCAGACAAGTGGCTGTCCAGTCTCTTGTTAAAAACCTCCAGTAATGGAGAAGGAAGGAAGGAAGGAAGGAAGGAAGGAAGGAAGGAAAGGAGGAAGGAAGGGAGGAAGGAAGGAAGGAAAGGAGGAAGGAAGGAAAGGAGGAAGGAAAGGAGGAAGGAAGGAAGGAAGGAAGGAAGGAAAGGAGGAAGGAAGGAAGGAAAGGAGGAAGGAAAGGAGGAAGGAAGGAAGGAAAGGAGGAAGGAAGGAAGGAAGGAAGGAAAGGAGGAAGGAAGGAAGGAAAGGAGGAAGGAAGGAAGGAAGGAAAGGAGGAAGAAAGGAAGGAAGGAAGGAAGGAAGGGAGGGAGGGGAGGCCTGTGGTGGCACAGTGGTTAGAATGGACCTTGGAGGTCTTCTAGTCCAACCCCCTAATCAAGCAGGAGATCCTATATCCGTGATGGCGAACCTATGGCACGCATGCCACAGGTGGCAAACGGAGCCATATCGGTGGGCACGTGAGCTCAGTTCCGGCACGCATGAATGCACAGGCCAGCTGATTTAGGGGCCTTCTTGGCCCACCAGAAGCAAGGAAACAGGCTGTTTTCGGCCTCCAGAAAGCTTCTAGGGGGGTGGGGAAGGCTGTTTTTGCCCTCCAGAGTCTCCTAGAGAGGCTCTAGAACCCGGGGAGGGTAGAAAACGTGCCTACTGGGCCCACCATGCCATAAGTGGGGGGAGCGCGGGGGGTCATGCATGCATGCATGAGGGGTGGGGTACATAGAATTATGGGTGTGGGCATGCACGCGCACGACCCCCCGCGCTCCCCCCACTTTTGGCACGCGATGGCAAAAAGGTTAGACATCATTGTCCTATATCATTTCATACAAATGCCTGTCTATTCTCTTCTTAAAAGCCTCCGGTGATGGAGCACTCACACGTTCTGAAGGCAAGCTTTTCCACTGGTTAATTAACAGAGTAATCAGAACAACAGAGTTGGAAGGGACCTTGGAGGTCTTCTAGTCCAACCCCCTGCTCAGGCAGGAAACCCTAGACCAGTGGTGGCAAACCGTTTACTCACCGAGGGCCAAACAGGTATGCGCTTCGCTTATGTGTGGCTCCTCCCCCTGGCGTTGCACACGCAACCAGACCATCTGCGCATGCGTGCATCTTTTGCGCAGCTCCCCACGTGCGCTGCGTGTGCAATTGCATCATCTGTAGATGTGCACGGCTTTTGCATGTGCAATGCACCAACTCGTGCGCATGCACAGGAGAGCTCTGAAGACTAGCTGGAATTGCGCACATGCACAGCTACAGGTGAGTTGGGCGATAGCTCGTATGCCCGGAAAGATGGCTCTGCGTTCAACCTCGGGCACGCGTGCCCTAAGTTCGCCCTCACGGCCCTATACCATTCCAGACAAATGGTTTCTTAAAACTTTCCGTGATGGAGCACCCATAACTTCTGGAGGTAAGCCTTCAAGGTTTGGCTGGCAGCCTTGGTCTGCAATTCCTGAAACGAGTTGCATTTTTTTCTGCCCTGGATTCCTGGAGAAAGACACAGCTGCTTTAAAGAGATGCAGACTGGGCTTCACGTGACATGGTTTGAATCCAAGGGCAGCACCCCTAAAGTAACACAAGAGGGTGGAACACTGCCCTGTTTTGTCTGGCACCTCTGATCTGCAAATCTTAAAAGCAGCTGCATCTTTTTCTATCCTGGCTTCCTGATGAAAGACACAGCTGCTTTAGAGAGACGCAGACTGGGCTCCACTGGGCTTGGTTTGAATCCGAGAGGCAGCACCCCTAAAGTTACACAAGAGGGTGGAATACTGCCCTGTTTTCTCTGGCACCTCTGATCTGCAACTCTTGAAAGCAGCTGCATCTTTTTCTATCCTGGCTTCCTGATGAAAGACACAGCTGCTTTAAAAAGAGATGCAGATTGGGCTCCACTGGGCTTGGTTTGAATCCGAAGGGCAGCACCTCTAAAGTAACACAAGAGGGTGGAATACTGCCCTGTTTTGTCTGGCACCTCTGATCTGCAACTCTTGAAAGCAGCTGCATCTTTTTCTGTCCTGGCTTCCTGATGAAAGACACAGCTGCTTTAAAAAGAGACACAGATTGGGCTCCACTGGGCTTGGTTTGAATCTGAGGGGCAGCACCCCTAAAGTTACACAAGAGGGTGGAATACTTTCCTGTTTTGTCTGGCACCTCTGATCTGCAACTCTTGAAAGCAGCTGCATCTTTTTCTGTCCTGGCTTCCTGATGAAAGACACAGCTGCTTTAGAGAGACGCAGACTGGGCTCCACTGGGCTTGGTTTGAATCCGAGAGGCAGCACCCCTAAAGTTACACAAGAGGGTGGAATACTGCCCTGTTTTCTCTGGCACCTCTGATCTGCAACTCTTGAAAGCAGCTGCATCTTTTTCTGTCCTGGCTTCCTGATGAAAGACACAGCTGCTTTAAAAAGAGACGCAGATTGGGCTCCACTGGGCTTGGTTTGAATCCGAGGGGCAGCACCTTCCAAGTTACACAAGAGGGTTTGTGATGATTTTGCAGGCAGCCTCCACCAGATTGAGGGGGGGGGGGCGGCGGATGTATTTATTCCGAGAGACATACACCTTTGACAGGAAACTTGATGTTGTCATCCAGCGATCATTGCTGGGTGTTTTCTCTGGGCTCTTTCCAATTTTTCTAAGAATGCCAAACATGTGGCTTTTTTCCAGATTGTAACAGAGGAAAATCATCTCTGCAAGGCTGAAGAATCTGTTTTTTTTTCCTGGTCACCTGGCTTATTTTTTAAAGAGTTTATGGAAGAATTTGGATGTAATTTAAAAAATAAAATAAAATTATGGCATTGGTGACAGCCTGGTCCAGGCTGTTGTCTGCCAGAAGTGTTGGACTCCAAAGGCCATAATCCACAGGCCAGATTTATGGGTCTACAGACCAATAGGGCAAAAGGGGGAAAAATAGCCTGACAGCATCCTAGCCCTCAAACATCCCTACGTTGATATTTAAATTAATTAATTAAATTTAATTTAACGTGAAAAAAGCGGGTAGCTTTTGTGTGTGTTTTTTGCTTTCTTTGTCCTTTTAATTTGCATATTTTAATGCTGTTGTTTTGTCTCTCTTTAATTTTTTTCCATTGGATTTTGTATTTTAATTTTTTGAATGAAAAAAAAAATTCTTTTTAAAAAGCAGGTATTTCCCTGTTTGTGGTCTGCAGCTCTGCTGTGCTCGTTGGCGCGAATAAGGTAGTCCTCTACTTGTGACTGTAAGGGAGCCTGCCCATTGCGGACGTAAAACGAGTCACCCATCTGACTGACTTGATTTTATGACCTCTTTCGCAGTGGTCATTAACAGAACAATGGAACAACGGGCCCTATCCAACCACATGAAATTTAACGCGGAGAAAAGCGAGATTTTACACCCAGACAGGGAAAACCAAGGACCGCAACCAATTTTGGTCACCATATTACAAAAAAGATGTTGAGACTTTGGAAAAAGTGCAGAGAAGAGCAACTATGATGATTAAAGGCCTGGAGACTAAAACATATGAAGAACGAACGGTTGCAGGATTTGGGTTTGGCTACTCCAGAGAAAAGAAGGACTAGGGGGGACATGATAGCAGTGGTCCAATATCTCAAGGGATGCAACAAAGAAGAGGGAGTCAATCTATTCTCCAAAGCACCAGAGGGCAGGACAAGAAGCAACAGATGGAAACTAATCAAGGAGAGAAGCAACCTCGAATTAAGGAGAAACTTCTTAAAAGTGAGAACAATTAACCAGGGGAACAGCTTGCCACCAGAAGTTATGGGTGCTTCATCACTGGAGGTTTTTAAGAAGAGACCACTAGACAACTACTTGTCTGAAATGATATAGGATCTCTTGCTTGAGCAGGGGGTTGGACTAGAAGACCTCCACGGTCCCTTTTCCAACTCTATTCTGATTGATTGATTGAGAATTAATTGTTCACTATGGACTGGTTTTGCCAAAAAGCTAGAAAAAAACTGGCCTTCTTCATATATGTTGTTAAATACAGTCGTGGGACCCTGCAAAGAGACGTAAAGGCAGACCAGTTGCAAAGTACCCAAAATGCAATCACATAATTGCAGGGAGGGGTGTGCAGAATCAGGTCGTAAGTTCCCTGGGGAGGCAGGTTGCAACTTTGAATGGTCGCTAAGTCACCGGGTCGTAAGTCAACCGGGTTATTCACTTAACAACGGCTGCAAGAAAGGTCGTAAAATGAGGCAAAACCAATGCCTCACTTAACAACAGAAATTTGGGGCTCAATTGTGTTCGCCGGTCAAGGACTCCCTGTATACCTGCATAGAATTCATTCAGTTCCTTGCAAGATTTTGGGGTGCAGCTGATTGTATTTAACAACATATATGAAGAAGGCCAGTTATAAGTCAAGGACTACCTCTATTCCCTGATTCCTTTTTGTAAGTTCCATAGAGGCACGGAACGTGACCAGGCGGCCATTCCAATTCTCTAAATCGGGGGTGTCAAACTCGATTTCATTGAGGGCCTCTGCAGGGTTGTGTTTGACCTCGGGCGGGGGGGGGCAGGGAGGCAGGGTGGGCTGTGGCCGAGGTGGGCATGGCCTGCTTGACGTCACTCGTGTCAGGGCCGCCTGTGGTGGCCGGAGCGTTCTGCCAGCGAAAACGGGCTTTATTATTTTTCTTTTTCTTTCTTTTATATGGTTTTACATCCGTGTAAGCCACCATGTGCGAGTTATATATATAAATCTATCTATCTATCTATCTATCTATCTATCTATCTATCTATCTATCTATCTATCTATCTATCTATCTATCTATCTATCCATCCATCCATCCATCCATCCATCCATCTACTGTATCTATCTAAATTTTCGAGTTCTCTCTCTCTCTCTCTCTCTCTCTCTCTGTATCCATCCATCCATCCATCCATCCATCTATCTACTGTATCTATCTAAATTTTAGAGTTGTATATCTCTATCTCTCTCTTTATCTCTCTTTCTCAATTTTCGAGTTTATCTATCTATCTATCTATCTATCTATCTATCTATCTATCTATCCATCCATCCATCCATCCATCCATCCATCCATCCATCCATCTACTGTATCTATCTAAATTTTCGAGTTCTCTCTCTCTCTCTCTCTCTCTCTCTATATATATATATATATATCCATCCATCCATCCATCCATCCATCCATCCATCCATCCATCCATCCATCTATCTACTGTATCTATCTAAATTTTAGAGTTGTATATCTCTATCTCTCTCTTTATCTCTTTCTCAATTTTCGAGTTTATCTATCTATCTATCTATCTATCTATCTATCTATCTATCTATCTATCTATCTATCCATCCATCCATCCATCCATCCATCCATCCATCTACTGTATCTATCTAAATTTTTGAGTTCTCTCTCTCTCTCTCTCTCTGTATCCATCCATCCATCCATCCATCCATCCATCCATCCATCCATCCATCTATCCATCCATCCATCCATCCATCCATCTACTGTATCTATCTAAATTTTTGAGTTCTCTCTCTCTCTCTCTCTCTGTATCCATCCATCCATCCATCCATCCATCCATCCATCCATCCATCTACTGTATCTATCTAAATTTTCGAGTTATCTCTCTCTCTCTCTCTCTCTCTCTCTCTTTATCTCTCTCTCTCTCTCTCAATTTTTGAGCTATCTACCTACCTACCTACCTACCTACCTACCTACCTACCTACCTACCTACCTACCTACCTTTTTGAGTTTTGTATCTGTCTGTCTATCTATCTATCTATTTCTTTTCTTTTCGTAGGTCTTTATGTGTATTTCTCTTTAGCCAGGTTCTTCCTACGTAAACCAAGATTTTTATGCAGCCCTAGTTCAGTGAAATCCCAATCCACTAGTTTATAAGCTTTTTTCAGACAGCCAGCAAGCTCCCTCCTGCCCATTGGGAGACTGTCTGTCTGTCTGTCTACTTATCTATCTACATTTTCGAGTTATCTGTCTGTCTATCATCTATATAAATTTTCTAAAAAAATGGGGAAAAAATGGAGCTGGGCTGCTCTCTGTCCCCCCCGCCCCCAGCTCGATCCCATGAGCGTTAATAAAAAATCAAACTTTTTCATAAACATTAACTTACTAACGGCTCCGTCTGGCCCCGTGGCCATTAAACGTTAATTGAACAGTTTTGGATTTGGACTCTTGGCTCCGAGACAGTGGGGAAGGTCAGGCATGGCTGACCCCCTTGGCTGGCTGTGAATTAACCAGGATTCGGCTGTTTCAGGGGGAGGGGGCTTGACCCCCACGACTTGGCTTTAGAAGCAGGGAATAGAAGTGGCCAAGATTTTCTCAATCTCAGCAACTCTCAGCCCTGTCGACACTTCAAGTCCCAGAATTCCCCAGCCAGGGATAAAAAAAGAATTGGGAATATGGGGAGTCCTCACTTACAATTATTCCTTTAGTGACAGTTCAAAGTTACAATGGCACTGAAAATTGTTAATACCACTTTATAAGGCCTTGATAAGGCCACACTTGGAATCCTGCATTCAGTTTTGGTTGCCACGATGTAAAAAGGATGTGGAGACTCTCGAAAGAGGGCAGAGAAGGACAACAAAGATGATTAAGGGACTGGAGGCTAAAACATACAAAGAACGGTTGCAGGAACTGGGTTTGTCTAGTTTAATGAAAAGAAGGACTAGGGGAGACATGACAGCAGTCTTCCAATGTCTCAGGGGCTGCCCCAAAGAAGAGGGGGTCAAGCTATTCTCCAAAGCACCTGAGAGCAGGACAAGAAGCAATGGGTGGAAACTAATCAAGGAGAGAAGCAACCTAGAACTAAGGAGAAATTTCCTGACAGTGAGAAAAATTAACCAGTGGAACAGCTTGCCACCAGACGTTGGTGCTTCATCACTGGCAGCACCTGAAGTTCAACACTTGAAGGCAGGACAAGAAGCAACGGATGGAAAGAAGGACTAAGGGAGACATGATAGCAGTGTTCCAACATCTCAGGGGCTGCCACAAAGAAGAGGGGGTCAAGCTATTCTCCAAAGCACCTGAGAGCAGGACAAGAAGCAATGGGTGGAAACTAATCAAGGAGAAAAGCAACCTAGAACGAAGGAGAAATTTCCTGACAGTGAGAAAAATTAACCAGTGGAACAGCTTGCCACCAGACGTTGGTGCTTCATCACTGGCGTCTTTTAAGAAGAGATTGGACAGCCACTTGTCTGAAATTGTATTGGGTCTCCTGCGTGAGCAGGGGGTTGGACTAGAAGACCTCCAAGGCCCCTTCCAACTCTCTTATTCTGTTACTCTGTGAATTAATCAGTGGAACGGCTTCCCTCCAGAAGTTCTGGGTGCTCCAACACCGGAGGCTTTTAAGAAAAGATTGGATGGGCATTTGTCTGGAACGGGATAGGGTCTCCTGCTTGAGCAGGGGGTTGGACTAGAAGACCTCCAAGGTCCTTTCCAAGCCTGTTATTCTGTGCCTCTGGAAAGGGGGCACGTCCTTCTGGGAAGGGAAGGTGACCAGGAGGGGCTTAACGCAGCTGCCTTTTCAATCCATTCAACCAAGTAAAGTCAATATTTGCTTTTTCCAAGAACTGATGGGGAGGGGAAAGACGCCTCCGCCTCCCCCTCCCCTTAATTCCAGCCCTTTCACAAACAGGCTCCAGAGAGTGACCTTTGGCCTTGGTATGCGCAGACCTAAGTCCTTCCGCCTCTGGGACAGGGAAATGGGCGGCAGAGACATGAATGCAGGTAGTTCTCCAGTTACAACAGGTCGTTTAGTGGCCATTCAAAGTTGCGACGGCATTTTAAAAGTGACTTACGACCATTTTTCACGCTTAGAACCGTTGCGGCATCCCCAGGGTCAAATTCAGACAACTATTTGGGGCTCCATTGTGATCGTAAGTCGAGGACTACAGATAGTCCTCGATTTACGACAGTTCGTTTAGTGACCATTCAAAGTTACCACGGCACTGAAAAAAGCGATGGCGAGAACTGTCTTTCAGACTTACGACCGTTGATTTCCCCAGGGTCATGTGACCAGAATTCAGACGCCGGGCAACTGACTCATATTTATGACGGATGCATCGTCCTTTTGCGACCTTCTGACAAGCAAACTCAATGGGGAGGAACAGGCTCAGACTCAACCCGTCCAAGACCGAGTGGCTGTGGCTCCCTGCGTCCCGATATAGTCAGCAGGTGCCATCGCTGGCTATTGGGGGTGAATCTTTGCCCCCCACAGAGAGGGCTCGCAATCTGGGTGTCCTCCTGGACGCACGGCTGTCTTTAGAAGAGCACATGACGGCCGTGGCCAGGGGGGCCTTTTATCAGGTTCGCCTGATTCGCCAGTTGCAGCCGTTTCTGGACCGGGACGCCTTGCGCACGGTCACTCACGCCCTTGTTACCTCCCGGCTGGACTATTGCAATGCTCTCTACATGGGGCTCCCCTTGAAGAGCACTCGGAGGCTCCAGCTGATCCAGAATGCGGCCGCGCGGGTGGTTATGGGCGCAACTCATTGTGCCCGCGTGACACCCCTCCTGTGCGAGCTGCACTGGCTCCCAGTGGTCTTCCGGGTGCGATTCAAGGTGCTGGTTACCACCTTTAAAGCGCTCCATGGCATTGGACCTGGATACCTTCGAGACCGTCTTCTGCCACCAATAGCCTCCCACCGACCAGTTCGTTCCCACAGGGAGGGTCTCCTCAGGGTTCCATCGGCCAAGTTATGTCGGCTGGCGACCCCCAGGGGGAGGGCCTTCTCTGTGGGAGCCCCAGCCTGTGGAATGAACTGCCCCCGGAAATACGTAAGATCTCCGACCTCCGGGTGTTTCGCTGTGCACTCAAGACCCTGTTGTTCCGCCAGGCTGGTCTATCAACATAACAATTTTAAATTGGGTTTTAAATTTCTAGGGTTTTAAAATTTAGCTGAATTTATTTAATAATTTTAAACTATTTTAACTGATGTTTTGTTTTGTGTACACCGCCCTGAGTCCTTCGGGAGAAGGGCGGTATAGAAATAAAATTATTATTATTATTATTATTATTATTATTAATGGGGAAGCCAGATTCACTTAACAAACGGTGTTACTGCCTTAACAAGCAGCGCTGATTCACTTAACAACCGTGGCGAGAAGAGTCGTAAAGTGGGGCAAAACTCACTGTCTCGCTTAGCGACAAAAACCGGGGACTCCGCTTTGGTCGTAACTCGAGGACTACCTGCCGCATCCTCAGCTTGGTTGGAGTTCTCCTGGGGAGCTGGAGGCCTTGCGCAGAGGGCAAGCCAGCCCCGGCTAATGCTAATGGCTTGATATATTATGCAGACCCAGGAGAAGCATTTATAATGCCGTTCGGTTTTTACTATTGATTTTCATAATATGCTTTGTAGAACGGGGTCGTAAATAAATAATAGCTATGATTATGCGCCATTCAGGAGGTGTCAGCGCTTAGGATCTACACAGATAGATGGTCTCCGTAGGCTATCTTTTCCAGCAGTGAGTGACTGCTAGCGGTGTTTACTTCTAGGAGGTAAATTTAATAAATAATATAACTCTGTAAACCTCCTGCACCTTTTCCCTAGGATAACACGGCTGCCTTAAAGAGTTGTGATGAAGCACCCACAATGTCTGGAGGCAAGTTGTTCCACTGGTTAATTGTTCTCAGTTTCAGGAAATTTCTCCTTAGTTCCAGGTTGCTTCTCTCCTTGATTATCTTCCACCTGTTGCTTTTTATCCTACTTTCAGGTGCTTTGGAGAATAATTTGACCCCCCTCTTCTTTGGGGCAGCCACTGGAATGCTGCTGTCATGTCCTCCCCGGTCCTTCTTTTCTCTAGACCAGCGATAATCAAGGAGAGAAGCAACCTGGAATTGAGGAGAAACTTCTGGATAGTGAAGACAATTAACCAGTGGAACAGCTTGCCACCAGAAGTTGTGGGTGCTCCATCACTGGAGGCTTCCAAGAAGAGACTGGACAGCTACCTGTCTGAAACGGGGTCTCCTGCTTGAGCCGGTGGGCTGGACTAGAAGACCTCCAAGGTCCCTTCCAGCTCGATTCTGATTCTGATACCCCATTCCTCTAACCGTTCTTGGCAAAGAGAGCTCAGCAGAGTGAACCAGATGTCAGGAACGGTTGTGTGCACATGTGTGCTGAGGGACTAGAGCTGTGATGGCGAACCTATGGCACGCGTGCCACAGGTGGCACGCAGAGCCATATCTGTAGGCACCCGAGCGTTGCCCTAGCTCAGCTCCAGCGCGCATGTGCACGCCAGCCACCTGATTTTCGGGCCTTTTGGGCCCACCGGAAGTTGGGAAACGGGCTATTTCTGGCCTCCGGGGCTGGAGAAGGCCGTTTTCGCCCTTCCCTCCAGAGGCTTTTCTGGAGCCTGGGGAGGGTGAAAAAACGGGCCTAAAAGCGCGCCAAAAGCTTGGGAGCGTGGGGAGGTTGCGCATGGGGGGCAAGGCGCATTGAATTATAGGTGTGGGCACGTGCGCACACGAAGCCCCGTGCTCCCCACGCTTTTGGCACGCAATGGCAAAAAGGGTTAGCCATCACTGGACTAGAGCCTGTTATCTGAACGCAGCAATTGCATTTTTTAAATTTGGCATTTGGTCCGTCTCTTCACTAGACTAGCCGCCTCCCGTGCTCCATCTCATGAATGGAGCTGTGTCCCATCCAAAGAGAAGGCTTTGAGGTCCACCTGGCCACGCCGAGGCTGGGCCGAGTGACCCGCTGCCTTCTCAAGGACATCCCTCCCACCCCTCTTTCTCCTCCCCACCTCTTCTCGTCGAGGGAACGCAGCCCGGAGAAGTGGGGGTAGGGTGGGGGCTCGCAGCAATTCGATTGATCTTGGGGCTTGACAGTTTAATTCCTGCGTTTATAGAGGAATATTGCTCTATTGACGGGGTTAAATGAGTTACTAATTATATCAATATAAACATGATTAAAAGAGGGCCCTTTTGCTGAGAGGGGGCTATCAAGGAAGGGGAGGGGATTGCACAATTGGCATGTGTGTGAAAGAACAGAGAGGGGAAGGGGGGGGGAGCCCATAAATTCTGCTGGAGCAAAGTGCAGTCTTTCCTTGACGTTATTCCGAGGAAACTTTGCCTTTCGTTCACTCGGCTTGAAAGTGGGATTTGGGACCCTTAGGGGGGAAACCCAGGCAGGCAGGCTGAAGAATTGGAGCCCTTTTCAATTTGCGGGATCTTTTGGGGGCAGGGGTGAAATCCAGCAGGTTCTGACAGGTCCTGGAGAACCGGTAGTGGAAATTTGGAGCAGTTCGGAGAACCGGCAAATGCCGCCTCTGGCTGGCCCCAGAGTGGGGTGGGGATGGGGATTTTGCAGTATTCTTCCCCCTGGAGTGGGGAGGGAATGGAGATTTTTTAGTATTCTTTCCCCTGGAGTGGGGAGGGAATGGGGATTTTGCAGTATTCTTCCCCCTGGAGTGGGAAGGGAATGGAGATTTTGCAGTATCCTTCCCCCTGGAGTGGGGAGGGAATGGAGATTTTGCAGTATCCTTCCCCCTGGAGTGGGGAGGGAATGGAGATTTTGCAATATCCTTCCTCTGGAGTGGGGTGGGAATGGGGATTTTGCAGTATCCTCCCCCCTGGAGTGGGGAGGGAATGGAGATTTTGCAGTATCCTTCCCCCTGGAGTGCGGAGGGAATGGAGATTTTGCAGTATCCTTCCCTGGAGTGGGGAGGGAATGGGGATTTTGCAGTATCCTTCCGCTGGTGTAGGGAGGGAATGGGGATTTTGCAGTATCCTTCCGCTGGTGTAGGGAGGGAATGGGGATTTTGCAGTATCCTTCCCCTGCCACTTCCACCAAGCCATGCCCACAGAAACGGCAGTAAAAAAATTTGGATTTCACCACTGTTTTTTTTTGGGGGGGGGGGAAGTCAAATGTCTGGGGGTCTCCCTGGAGGAAGCTTGACATTGTGAGCGAGATTCTTGCCCCAATGCAACCAGAGGCATAATTTACTTAAGTCACAACTGAGTCCAGAATTTCCGTGGCTGAACAAGGCGTTTTGACATCCTCCCCCCCCCCCCTTTTTTTTTGTTTTTTTGGAGACAATTGTGAAGTGAATCATGCCGTCGCTAAGCGAATCGGGCTTTCCCCATTGACTTGGCTTGTCAGAAGGTCACAAAAAAGGGTGGACCACATGAGCCCAGGGGACACGGCAGCCGTCATCAATTTTTTTTTTAAAAAAAAATTGATTTATATGCCGCCCTTCTCCGGAGACTCAGGGCGGCTTACAATGCGTTAAGCAATAGCCTTCATCCTTTTGTATATTTATACAAAGTCAGCTTATTGCCCCCACAAACTGGGTCCTCATTTCACCTACCTTAGAAAGGATGGAAGGCTGAGTCGACCTTGAGCCTTGGAGAGATTCGAACTTACAGTAATTGCAGGCAGCTGGTCTTAATCACAATGCTATCAGTCTGCTGAGCCATCAGCCCCCCCCCCCCCCCATGCAGCAATTGTTGTAAGTGTGAAAAACACTCATAAGTCACTTCTTTCAGGGCTCTTGCAACGTTTTATACTGAACAAGCGGTTGTAAATCGAGGAGTATCCCTATTGCATCTCCATGACAGGTAGGTTAGCTAGGAGGAGGAAATTCCTTAAGCTTCCTACTCCTGCGGCTGCTGGAGGTGTTTGGGACGTGAATAATCAGTTGTGGGTGCCTTTGCAAAATAGTGAACAGAATGACAGAATAGCAGAGTTGGAAGGGACCTTGGAGGTCTTCTAGTCCAACCCTCTGATCAGGCAGGACCATTTCAGACAAGTGGCTGTCCAGTCTCTTTTTCAAAACCTCCAGTGATGGAGCAGCCACAGCTTCTGGTGGCAAGCTGTTCCACTGATTAATAGAATACCATCCTTATTCTCATCTTTCCTATTACCTCTATCTCCTTATCTTCTTACGACTATAACTTTGTCGCTTGTATTTTACGATTTAAATTGCTTAATTAGTATCCTAGTATGATTTATGTGGACTGCTTATTTAGTATCTATGACTATCCATAAGTGTTGTATCTTACGCTTTATGATGAATGTATTTTTACAATGACTATGATAACGATCTATCTCTATTGTTGTATGTACACTGAGAGCTTATGCACCGGAGACAAATTCCTTGTGTGTCTAATTACACTTGCCCAATAAAGAATTCTAATTCTAATAACAGAGTTGGAAGGGACCTTGGAGGTCTTCTAGTCCAACCCCCTGCAGAAGCAGGAGACCCTACACCAACTATCTGTCCAGCCTCTTCTTGAAAACCTCCAGTGATGGAGCACCCACGACTTCTGGTGGCAGGCAGTTCCACAGGTTAATTGTCCTCACTGTTAGGACGTTTCTCCTTAATTCCAGGTGGCTTCTCTCCTTGATGAGTTTCCATCTGTTGCTTCTTGTCCTGTCCTCGGGCGCTTTGGAAAATAAGTTGACCCCCTCTTCTTTGTGGCACCTGTTTTAAATGTTTTAAATTTTGAGCCAAAGTCATGTAATTCTTTTAAAAATTTTAAATTTTGTATTGGTACGTGTTTTAGTTCTGGCTGTGCACCGCCCTGAGTCCACCAGGAGAAGGGCGGTATACAAATTGAATAAAATAAATAAATAAATAAATAAAGTTGCTGCAATGTTGTGACTTGTTCAGACATACATATTTAGACATTACAGGGGAACTCCTCCTGGGTTTTCGGAAGGAAGGACAGTGTCTCTTCCTTACCAGTTGTAAATCAAGGACGATCTGTAATGAAACCTCTGTAAGAAAACAAACCACCTTACGAGCACCAAGCGTGGCAAAATTGTTTAGGAGGCGGCTGGCAGCGCTGCAGCCCTAACCGGTTCCTTTGGAGGAATTGGAACCCGCATCCCACCCCAACAGCAATGATGCTCCTGTGAAGCCAAACGTGGCTTTTTAAATCCTTGCGCTTTGGGCTCTGCATCAGATCTCGGCTTGTGAAGCAGGGGATCTGTCCTTGTGTATTTAATTGATCATTCCCTGTTTCCTCCCATCCCAAAACTGCTGCTACCCAGTCTTGGCTTTGGTCAAGTAGTTTAGGCTTTCCTTAAACTGTGGGGTCCTTGGTGATCTCTGAGCTTGGTGGTTTTCTTGCAGACGTCTCATGACCCCACTAGGGAACGTCATCAGTGCTAGAAGGGACTGAGGTTTAGTGGAGAGGAGGAGGAAAGTGAAGGAGAAAGAAGAGGAAGAGGACGAGGAGAAGAACAGCCTTTGGGGTCCTTGGTGATCTCTGAGCTTGGTGGTTTTCTTGGAGACATCTCATGACCCCACTAGGTAACATCAGCAGTGCTAGGAGGAAGTGGGGTTTGTTGGGAGAAGGAGGGGGAAGAGCAGGAGAAACAGGAGGACTATGGGGTCCTTGTTGCTCTCTGAGTTTAGTGATTTTCTTGCAGATGTTTCATGAGCCAACTAGGTAATATCATCAGTGCTAGAAGGGAGTGGGATTTGAAGAGAGGAGGAGGAGGAGGAGGAGGAGAACTGTGGAATCCTTGGTGCTCTCTGAGCTTGGTGGTTTTCTTGCAGATATTTCATGCCCCAACTGGGTAACATCATCAGTGCTAGAAGAGAGTGGGGTTTGAGGGGAGAAGGAGGAAGAAGAGGAAGACTGTTGGTGCTCTCTGAGCTTGGTTGTTTTCTTGGAGACGTTTCATGACCCAACTAGGTAACATCATCAGCGCTAGCAGGAGTGCACGGTTTTCTGCAAACAAGCCACTGTATATAAAAAGAGAGGAAAGCCCCCTGCTATTAGCACTGATGATGCGGCCTAGTTGGGTAACAAAACATCCTCAAGAAAACCACCAAGGACCCCACAATTCAGCTCAGTCTCTCAATGCTCTCTCGTTTCCTTAAACTTTTTGTTAGTGAATCAAGCTTGCAGCGGGGAGTTCCACAGGCCGGTGCTGCTTGCTTAGGTAGGAAAATGCCAATATTTTCTCCAAATGCCTTTTGGGCCCACCCCATCCCTCCTCGTGAGATGGCGGTGTGTGTGTGTGTGTGTGTGTTAGTTGCTAGTTATTTTCTCATGATTTGACAGATGTGGCTCCATGCCGCCTTATCGGTCGAAGTGTAAATAGAGTCCCAGCTAATCGGCCGCTTGCCTGCAGACTTTGGTCATCATGCCCTCAACTTTTCACGTCCAGAAATGTCTGCCCTATCACCCCGCTGGACCCGCGCCAAGCCGGCCACCTCCCACCCCTCCGCCGAGCTCAATTTCTGCTCCTCATCTTCCCGCCGGCCCTTCGTGACGGCTCGCAATTGTTGAACCAATTCGGAAAAGTAGGAACACAAGAGAGCTTGGTTTCCCTGGCGCTGAGCGGGAAGTCGGCTGCGGGGAAATTCAGGAAGAGTTTTAAACTATTGCTTAGCACATTGTAAGCCGCCCTGAGTCTCCGGAGAAGGGCGGCATATAAATCAAATTTAAAAAAAACCAAAAAACCCCCCCATGATTCTTATTTATGGGGTTTTTTTTTTGCAAGGCTGGACATAACCTGCCTTCTCTCGCCTCCATCGTAGTACAGGTAGTCTAGATAATTGACAGATTAACAGAGTTGGAAGGGACCTTGGAGGTCTTCTAGTCTGACCCTCCCAACCCCCGCCTCTAGTCCTTGACTTATGACCACAATTGTTAACTCCCAAATCTCGGTTGCTCAGCGAGAAATTGGTTAAGTGAGCTTTGCATTTCTGCTGCTAAGTGAGGCCGCTGTTAAGTGAATTGTGCCCCCTTTTTACGACCTTTTTTTGACACCGTTGTTAAGTGAACCACTGCACGTGTTAATTTAGTCACACGGTCATTAAGTGAATCAGGCTTCCCCATGGACTTTGCACGCCAGAAGGTCGCAAAAGAGGATCACGTAACCCCCCGGATACTGCGACCGTCGTAAGATGCCAAAGGTCCCAATATAAATCACGTGAGCATGGGGGATACTGCCACAGTCGTAAGTATGAAAAGCAGTCATGAGTTACTTTTTTCAGTGCTGTTGTAACCTGTACCATAGAGTTGGAAGGGGCATCAGAGGTCATCTAGACCAGGGGTCTCCAACCTTGGCAACTTTAAGACTTTTGGACTTCAACTCCCAGAATTCCTCAGCCAGCTGGCTGAGGAATTCTGGGAGTTGAAGTTCACAAGTCTTAAAGTTGCCAAGGTTGGAGACCCCTGATCTAAACCAACCCCTTGCTCGCTGCAGGGTCTGCTAAAGCCTTTCAAAGAGAGGGGTATCTGGCCTGAGGTTGAAGCCCACCAGAGAAGGGGAACTGTTGTGGCCCGTCAGCGGCCTGTGTGGCTGGTGGCTGATTCGGACATCGAGGAGGCTGGTGTGGTGCTGTGCCAGCAGCCTGTGCAGCTGGCGCTCGAGTCAGACAGTGAGGAGGCTGGAGAAGACGTGATGCCAGAGGCGGGGATTCAGCCAGGGCCTTCAGAACCTCCAGAAGCTCCCATAAGTGAAGAAGATGAAGAGGAGGAGCCTCTTCTCGATGCACGGGCATGCAGAGCTGCCGAAAGGCAGGAGTGGCTCCTCAGGAGGAGGTCTCCTCGAGAGTAAGGCTTGGGGCTAATTGGCCACTCCCCTAGCCTATTTAAGGAAGGACGACGACTGAGGAAATTTGCAGGGAACAACTTCGTTCACTCTCCTTCGTGTCCTGATCTTAGTTCTCTTATCAGTTTTCCTGCAAATTGCTTCTGGGCTTTCTGCCAACCCTAGTAAGATTACGATTATTTATTCTTTGGATTCTTGTAGGCTGTTAAGAAAGTTAATTAACAGCCTTTATTTGAAAAAGACTGATTTAATTTAGTAAACTAAGGTTTGTACAGACTTTGTGTGTGCTGCGTTCTTTGGGGTCCGTAGCTGGGGCAGAACAGGAACATACTGCAAGTAGTCCTTGACTTACAACAGCTTGTTTAGTGATCATTCAAAGTTTCAATGCTGCCGAAAAAAGTGACTTACGACCGTTTTCACACGTATGATGGTTGCAGCATCCCCATGATCAAAATTTAGATGCTTGGCGATTCTTATTTACGACAGTCGCAGTGTCACGTGATCCCCTTCTGGAACCTTCTGTCAAGCAAAGTCAACGGGAAAGCCAGGTTCACTTAACACTTTATTAACTTTAACACCTGCAATGATTCACTTAGTAACTCTGGCAAGAAAAGGTCGTAAAACGGGGCAAAGCTCACTTAACCACCGTCTCGCTTAGCAACAGAGATTTGGGGCTCAATTGTGGTCGTAAGGTGAGGCGTTACCTGTACTGAACAAGGAATACTCTTCTTGCAAGCAACTTAACATTTGGGGTCTCCCAAAAGAATTTTTTTAACCAAAGAAAATCTTTTTTTTTTTGAATTTTTTTTATTTTTAAACAAAACATAAATCCATCATCCATTACAATTGCAAACAGTGTGTCGGTCGGTTACAAGTCTTTTGTGCTTCAGCCCCATGTTCAAAATTTACTAATTATCTAATTTCTCATATTGTCAAACAAATAAACATCCTCATTTCTCATTTATTTAACTATGGCTTTATCGCTTCATAAAAATTATTTTTGAATATTATATTCATAACATTCATTTCATGTTTTATATTTCATTTCTATGTTTTATTATCTAGCCATTGGTAAAATAACTCCCATATCTTATAAGATTGTTTATCTTCTTGTTCTTGAATTTCAAATGTCAATTTACTCATTTCAGCAAATTCCATGATTTTCTTAATAACTTGCGTTGGTATTTTCTCATTTTTCCAGTTTTTAGCAAACACAATTCTAGCCGCTGATAAAACTTTCACAATCAAATATCTCAATTCTCTATTGTGTATTTCATCAAAATCTGATATCTTTAGCCGATCACTTTTATGCTAAAAAAGAGAAGATAGGATTGAGGGTTTAACCATAGTTCTCCCTGCCTGGCCTTCTTCTAACTCAGTGTTTCTCAACCTTGGTAGCTTGAAGATGGGTGGACTTCAACTCCCAGAATCCCCCAGCCAGCACTGCTGGCTGGGGGATTCTGGGAGTTGATGTCCACCCATCTTCAAGCTTCCAAGGTTGAGAAACACTGAGTTAGAAGAAGGCCAGGCGGTAATAAAACAGAGTTAAGAGGTAGGGCATATCCTGTTGCTCTTCTTAAGGGATGTGTAACAGAATCACCAAGTTGGAAGGGACCTCAGAGGTCTTCTAGTCCAACCCCCTGCTCAGGCAGGAAACCCCGTGGACCATTTCAGACCATGGTTGTCCAATCTTTTCTTAAAAGCCTCCAGGGATGGAGCACCCAGAACTTCCAGTGGCAAGCGGTTCCACTGGTTAATTGTTCTCACTGTCAGGAAATTTCTCCTTAGTTCTAGGTTGCTTCTCTCCTTGATTAGTTTCCATCCGTTGCTTCTTGTCCTGCCTTGAATCCTTTGGAGAAGAGCTTGACCCCCTCTTATCTTTGTAGGAACCTCTCAAATATTGGAAGACTGCTTTCATGTCTCCCCTAGTCCTTCTTTTCATTCAACTAGACATACCCAGTTCCTGCAACCGTTCTTCGTATGTTTTAACCTCCAGTCCCCTAATCCTCTTTGTTGCTCTTCTCTGCACTCTTTCCAGAGTCTCTACATCCTTTTTTTTTTTACATCGTGGTGACCAAAACCGGACGCAGGATTCCAAGTGTGGCCTTACTAGGGGTCCTTACAAAGCGGCATTAAAAAGAGAAGATAAAACGAAGGATTTAAACAATAGTTCTCCCTGCATGGCCTTTCTTCGTGAAATTCTTAGAGCTGGAAGAAAAAGTGTGGTAATAAAACAAGGTTTCAGAGGTGGAGGTCATATCCTCTGTTGCTTTTCTTAAGGAATGTATGGGACATTTGAGTCTTAAAAAAACCAACAACAATTATTTTGAATTCTTCTCCCATGCCTTCGGCCTCTTGCAAAGCTGGTTATTGTTATGGTGTTTATTTACCGACTAACTTATGTAGAGTAGCACTGAGGATGCCTCGGTTGCAAATCTTCTGGGCAGAACTTTGGAAAGTATCCTGGTTTGAATTCTTTCGGAGGTGAAGGAGTGGAAGGAGATCCCAGTGTGGTCACCTCAAAGGCATTCGGGAGCCCTTCCGGTTCCTTGCGAAGGACAAAAAAACACAAGAGGGCAAAGTTGGGAGGGTTTATTTCCTGGAACGCTTCCTGAAATTCTATGAGTAAAGTTGGACCAGGATTGAAATGATCCCGGTTCGGACCGGATCGCCTGATCCGGTAGCAATGGTGGCGGGTTGTTCGGAGAACCGGTAGCAAAAATCCCTGCGCCCCCCGATTGCCCAGCTGAGCCGCGCAATCATCAGAGGCTTTTTTTTTTTTAACTTTTAAAAGCATTTTTTCTATAACCTCTTCGGCCGAAAAAATGCTTTAAAAGTAAAAAAAAAGAGCCTCTGATGATTGCGTGGCTCAGCTGGGATCGTCAGAGGCTTTTAAAAGAAAAAAAAAGCCTCTGACGATCAGGCAACTCAGCTGGGATCGTCAGAGGCTTTTAAAAGCATTTTTTCTACACCCTCTTCGGCCGAAGAGGTTGTAGAAAAAATGCTTTTAAAAGTTTTTTTAAAAAAAAGTTGGCCATGCCCACAGAACCGGTAGTAACAAATTTTACATTTCACCACTGAGTTGGACCCCTGGCCGTTGAAAATACGGTTCCTTTACTAACTGTTCAAACTTACACTGGCACTGAAATGAGGGACTTAGGACCATTGCAGCATCCCCATGGTTATGTGATCAGAATTAAGACACTTGCTTGGCAACTGGTTCATACTTATGACCATGGCTGTGTCCCAGGGTCACGTGATCCCCTTTTGCGACCTTCTCACAAGCAAAGTCCATGGGGGAGTCAGATGGGAGGAAGGAAGGAAGGAAGGAAGAAAAGGAGAAAGAAAACTGGAGGGAGGGAAGAAGAAGAAAGAAATTAAGAAAAAAAGG